>NC_134836.1:135705539-135786685 GCF_004210375.1 Tachypleus tridentatus | reverse complement strand
CATCTGCAATTTGTATGTCCCAGTGGCTAAAAACATAGTTTCGATACCCGTGATGGGCAGAGCCCAGGTAGCTCATTGTATAGCATTAATTCTAAACAAACATACAATTTTGAACACCTGACGACAGAAGATAGAAACAGTCAGAAGCCTCAACGTATGTACAACTAAACCTGTCTGTCCCAGCTTAAAAACACCACCTGAAAGATCGGCATATTATCGAGACTGCTACCCTTTTCACCTTTAACCCAACCACACCCAAACAAAACTGGAAAGTTGCCGTAATTTACTAACTGAAATAACTCGTGTGTAATTAAAGTCATGAGACCTTAGACCCCAAAAGCAGTTAATATCTTACGGTTTACAAGAAGTATGAATAATTTATAATTTACTCTAATTTTGTTAAAAACTAATCTAAATCATAGTAAATTTAAACAGTTACTGCTAAATAAAATTGTTTAGTTATCAAATTATCCACAAAAATAATTAACGTTCCATCTTTTAACCCCCCGCACGCACTTCACTCACTTTATTTCTATAGAATAATGTGTAAAATATTAACACTATCTGTTATTATGCCCTCAATTTTCCTTTAAAAATATTTTCTGTGTCAAGAACTTTATTTTCAGTAAAACTTACGATTGTTTCAGCCTTAATTTGAAATTTTTTTAAATTTTACTTTCCTTTAATTTCAATAGAAAGATGCCCTTAGTGTACGATTCTGAAAATGTTCCTTAAATTTCAATAGAGAATTGATATTCTTTCGTTAAAATTTTCACACTATAATCCCTAACATGTATTCACATTTTCACCAAGCTTCAATTTTTACTATTTTCTCAAGACACAGAAAAGAAGGGATTTAGAACTAAGAATTTAACCATAATCGCTTGATCCACGAGACCGTAACATATTTCTGTTAAATGCACTCCAACTTTTCAACTGTTACTACTCTGATTAGTAGCGTTTTTTGTTTTTTTACTTCTAAACAAGATGTTTTCGTTAATGTGATAATATCGCGATCTTACGTTTCTTTACGAACAAACTATAGAATATTTATTCATTTTTACAATATGTATTTTGTTTTTTCTATGTTTCAAAAATTCGTATTTTCACCAAACTACTAAGGTCGTAGTCTTTATAAATTTTTAAATAATTTGATTTTTCCTGATATTTAAATACCCTTGGTGTACAATTCTCAAAATAGATATCCTTTCACAAAAATTCCCAAGCTTCGATTTTTTCCAAACTATATTATAGAAAACAACTTTAAAAAATAAGATCATTTTACCAAAATCACTAAATTTAAGATACCATAACGTCTTTTTGCCAAACGCACTCCAAACTTCCAGTTGTTATTACTCTGTTTAGCTAAGGTTTTTGTTTTTAACTTTAAATAATTTACTGTCTTTTCTTAATCAAGCACTATATTTCTAATCACTAGGTTTCTCCTGCAGGTATAGAAAATTGTTAAAGTTTCTCAATGCTGTTTTATCGGCTCTTCTGAATGTTTTTGGAATAACAGCTGCTGTAAAAATGCTGCTCATTCCTATTTTTAACGTAAAACACTTCACTGAGGGATCTTATAGATCTCAAAACCAGAGTGGGCCTTTTACTTGTTGACAAATCAATCGCTACTCGCAGTATCATAACATTAAATGTACGTGTAAAAATAGAAACAACGATAGTTGGTACACTTCATTCAGTATTTCCAGATGTTGTTTACTTAGTAGCTCCTTCTATTGGTAATTAAATGAATAATAAACGTAACTGAAGGTAGTTATTATAAGAACCCTATGTTTGACTATTTCCACCAGGTTGCATCACATTTTTGCTATATATAAAAGATGGTGTTCACTGAAGATGCTCTGTTTGGACTAACTTTCAACAACGTAAGTTTAGAAATTTTTTAACAGTTGAGCCTTTTAGATGATAAAAATGTTTCATCTCAGTAGGATATTTATATCAATACGTAGCTGAAAACTAAGATTTGAATGGATCTGGAGTTGCACTGGAAGACAATAAACATAAACCCTTGGAAGCATGCTACATTGGGCTAAATGTACTGCTAATAACGTAACCACCAGACTTACTGTAGGTGTTAAATCCCATCGAGACTCGCGTTACTCATTCATGCATCACATGGTATTTCAAACTCTTCATTCAATCAAGTCTTACTTGTTACTAAATGAACTAATGGTCAAATTTTAAAATTTTCAAACTTGTTTTCCCACTTCATAACTCACTTTGGAAATAAAAAAGACAATATGTCCTCTACATTATCTCTATTCTAGTTCACTGTAGCTTCAAATAATTTAATCTTAAGTGGAGTAAATTAGATTTGTACTTGACTCATAACAAAAACAGGGATGACCCTAATACTGTGACGAAATATACCTCGATATAGTTGTTACAAACCAGACAGTTAAATGTGTGAAATAGTTGGACTTTATGAACGTTTCTTTAGTATGTGCAAAACAACGGTATCAAATTGTGGATCTCAAACTTATCTCTCTCAATTATCACAGAGCCGTTGCAAAACTTTGAAAGTAACCCCTTGCATTGTAACATCTCATTTTTTTTAATTAACTATATAAATAATGGTCTACGTTTCACATTTACTTGGCACGTCCCAGTTACTTTATATTCACTTGAATGTGTCATGTGTTCTGTGGAATTTACTAATCTCGTCCTTTATATGAGTGACATAGATAGACTTGTCTTACTGATAATGCTCGACTTCTTTAACTGTTTCAGCACGAAGCCTTACAATGGTACATCCAGACTGCTTGCACCAAGATGTTAGAGAATGTCTTTGTGCAACTGACTGCAACATAAAGTGAAAGAATGGTTTCTTTTTAGTAGGAAACCTCGAGACACAGTATGACTTGGTACTTTCCGAGATTATTCGCAGATTTTCAACTCTATCTGGTACACAACTACAAAGGTATATGTACTTCTAATGCTCCAAAAACCAATTTATTAAAACCTTCATTAAAACTTCACAGCGGTTCCTCTTGTGAAATCAGTTAGAACATTCCTCTAAGAACATTTTAGCTGTTACTTTTTAAAATAAACAAATTTTTTCACAATAGAAAATTTATGAAAACAAATCCGAATCATTAAGATGGTAATGTGACAACTTTGGACTAGCTCTGTTTGGTACATTTTCAGTAAAACAAAAACTAAACTGTCTTTAATAACGTCAACAGTTCCTCTTGTGAAATCAGTTAGAACATTCCTCTAAGAACATTTTAGCTGTTACTTTTTAAAATAAACAAATTTTTTCACAATAGAAAATTTATGAAAACAAATCCGAATCATTAAGATGGTAATGTGACAACTTTGGACTAGCTCTGTTTGGTACATTTTCAATAAAACAAAAACTAAACTGTCTTTAATAACGTCAAACAGTGATCACTGAGGAGAAAATGTTTTAATCCAAGGTTAAGCACGACTAAAAATCAACAATAAGAACTTGGACTTGAAATGATGGACAAGTTGTTTTTAGTTAAGAATAGTAAAAAATAATAAAGTAATAATTCATACACTGTGTTAATACTTAAATGTGTTACCAGGGGCTTGCTTATTAGGTCCTGAATAGCCACACTTAACTGTTCTTTTACACTGGATGTGAAAACCGCGTATTGGCTTTCCCACTTTACATTTTTTGGCACAAAGTACAATAAAAATCACGTTTAATTTCTGTCTTCTGGTTATTCTTTCTTTTTTAGCTAAAGCCAATCCTACTGGTGTGGTGTTTGGACTGTATGATACAGATAGATGGAAAAAATGTTGTCATGGGATTTAGTAAATCCACTTAATGATTACTTGGTCCAAACAGAACAAAGTAAACAGAATAGAAACATTTTAAATCTTATTCCTGGGCAGAACATGTTATTTCCCAATTACTTTTGCCTAAAGTAAATGGAAAAAGACATTTTTTCTTCAACCTTTGCTTTTGTCAGCTGGGTCATGAGATTTTCAAATTTACCCATTTTCCAGAACATTCCAGGTAGATTGTACTGAGTAGCTGATAGAGAATTTTCTCAAACTTTCTAGAATGTTGCACAATTTAGGGAAATTTCTAAAACTTTCCATAGTAATTCATATACAGGGGCTCACCACTCACCAGTTCAGTTCTTGTTGCCTAAGTGACCATAAACCTATCTGATTTTATCAGAGATGGCATCAAGAAGCTGCAAGCATTATCCACATGCATTCTGCTATGTGCATTGACCAATTTATCATGACAAGAGCAAAAAGGTACTCTGTCAGCATCTGATAAAATGTGTGAAACCTACAAGGCATATTTCGGCATGCCTGTTGGGGATCAAGACAAACCCTGGGTACCTAATTTTGCGAGCACTGCAAAACAACTCTAGAAGGTAAGATGGACAATTTTTGCTCGCTTGAATAGTAAGTTTTTTATATGATAGAAATTTCAGACCTGTCCAAATTTCACTTTATTTCCAATAGTATAGAAAAGATATCAAAATATTTTGCATGAACCTCTTCCACATTAGTTGTGAATGAAATACATTATTTCTTCATAATTTTATTTTGCCTTTTTGCAGGATGGTAGAAAGGAGAAAGAGATCCCTGAAGTTTGTTATCCCAAAAATTTGGCATAAACCCACTGACCACTTAAGCAACTGCTACTTCTGCAAGTTGGATCCTTCCAAACATTGAGATGGCAAGAATACATCTATCATGGATCAGGACCTTCCATCATTCATCGCCCCAGTGCCACACTCTCCTGAGCTCCCTATACCCACTCTGCCAGAGAGAAAGCAGCCATCCTCGGAAGAGAGCAGCAAATCAGAAGAGGAGGTAGATGTTGGAGATCCAGATTACAATTTCAGAGGTGCAGCTGCTGAGAGAAACCTATACTACCCCCACCAAAGAGACTTCAATGGCTTGATCAGAGATCTTGGTCTAATAAAGTTGAAGGCCAAGCTTTTGACAACTAGGCTCAAGGAGTGGGATTTGTTAGATGAAAGTGTGCAAGTCACAAGTCAGAGGAAGCATCATCAACATTTTTCAAGTTTCTTCACACGTCAGGATGGGCTCTGCTTCTGCCACGGCGATCCAGTCTGTGTGAGGCAACTGGAAGGGCCTGTAACCCGAATGAGTGGCATCTCTTCATTGATAGCTCATCCAGAAGCCTCAAAGCTGTGCTGCTCCATAATGGGAATAAGTATCTATCTCTTCCCCTGGCTCATTTGGTGCACCTTGAAGACCAAGGCAAGTGCTCCCACCAAGATATATAGGACTTTGAACGCTGCTACCAAGGAGCATATAACGAAAACATGATGGGAAACTATATTTGGGGGCTGATATGTGAAAGTGATTTACGTCACAGTCGCAAATCTACTCACTTCTAAACATTTTTATATAACTTTAGTATAAATACATCTAAATCTTGATTTACTTACATAGGGTTTGAATAAAACAACAAATGAAAGTGTGCAGATTTGCCCGTGTTCACACAGAAAATAGGTTAATTTCTAAATTTCATTATCCAGGTCACAGATAATGACCTGTGCAAAGTTTGAAGGGAATAATGGCCATTTTATGTAGTTTTACAACAAACACTATTGAGACATAACACACTATCCAGGAACAAAATGTGTGTTACATAGTATGATAGACATTACATAGTGTTATTTAAGTTACATTTATATGATACAACCTTAAAAGTAATCTTTCTTCTTCCAATCAGACTGAAGTTTGTTATATTGAAAGACAGTATGCAGTAGCAGGATTTAATATACACATGCTTTAACTAAAATTTCATTCAATTAGGTAAATAAAACATTGAAAGTAAGATGTAGGAAGTGGATGTGGTAGACTAACTAAGTCCTGAAATAAGCATTTACTCTATCAAAGTTAAGGGTGATGTACTCCTGTTAGAAAATGATAATTAAACTGTACTTATGGAACCCTATTTTATTCAATATAGAGTTGTAGAGGAAATGGTCAACTTACCATCAATAACAATGGCTAATACTAAATTTACAGCTAATAAAACATCACGATGTTACTACTTGTGAAGGTGGCTTGCTTCATGACCTGAAGGTTTGGTATTGTGGGAAACTAATGTTTAAATAAAGTAAGACTTACTACATTAAAAGTGAACAATCGGGTAATTTTATTCTGTATTTTACACATATGTAAGTTTTTCATGAAGGCTCAGCTGGGTTTTGGTCAGTTGAGATAAATACAGTACCATCAACAGATCCTACAAGAGAAAAGTAAAAATGACAAAAGGTTTTACAACATATCCATTAAACCAGTGGTTCCCAACTTTTCCTTCCAAAGAAAGGTCAGCTACTTCCAAAATCACACAGACTGCTCTTCACAGTATTACCTTTTGAAACTAATTTTATTATGAACTAGCATAATTCATTGACTTTACTTTCAAAGCATATATTTCTTTCAATCAACTTGTAACCTCTTTATGGACTGTTGGTTGGAAACCACAACATCAGCTAATATCACAACACACAAAAAAAGCATTTCTATAAGACCCAACAAAAAAATTACTTAACTGTAACTTCCTAATCAGTGAAATCATAGGGATTTTTAAACCACATTCTCTGTACATACACAACTTTGTTAAACTAAAATAACAAGTACCATTAATACTCCAGTTACTAGTGGGATAGTTTATGTCCATTACACCAAAAATCCATGTCCTCATGTTTTAGTCAGTTTCTTACAGTGACTAACTCAAAACAAAATAAAATAGAGTCCTACCTTTAGTGAACAGTAATAAAACAACACAACATAGAGTCCAACTGTAATGACTAGTAAAACTGCAAACAAACAACACAACATACAGAGCTCAATAGTGATAATTTATCTAAACCTGCTATTTTGGTAATGACTCGAAAGAGTTAAGATATTTGTATTGTGTATAAAAGTAGGTTTAACAATTATTTTTCATATCTGCCAACAAATTACAACCTTTTCTAGATACACCGCTCTCCTGAAGTATTAATTAAAAGAACGGCGCTACCTTCAGGTTTATGGAGGTGTTAGTTAAGGAACGTCGTTACCTTCATGTTTACGGAGGTGTTAGTTAAGGAACGTCGTTACCTTCATGTTTATGGAGGTGTTGGTTAAGGAATGTCTTTACCTTCATGTTTATGGAGGTGGAATGTCTTACCTTCATGTTTATGGAGGTGGAATGTCTTTACCTTCATGTTTATGGAGGTGTTGGTTAAGGAATGTCGTTACCTTCATGTTTATGGAGGTGTTGGTTAAGGAATGTCGTTACCTTCATGTTTATGGAGGTGTTGGTTAAGGAATGTCGTTACCTTCATGTTTATGGAGGTGTTGGTTAAGGAACGTCATTACCTTCATGTTTACAGAGGTGTTAGTTAAGTAACGTCGTTACCTTCATGTTTGAGTTCAACATCTCTTGAAATTCCTCTGGATTCATCTGAGGGACACTCTGTACCATGTCCATTAGAGCTCTTCCAACACAGTTATCACCCTGAGTTCTTCCTGTCTGTATAAATATAAAACCAAACTTAACAGAACGCAAGTACATGGTTAAGTAACCATAGCTTTTATGAGGAAATCAACTTGTAGAATTAATTTGTGCATGTTAAATGATGCATTATGACAGGGAAATAGTAAGACAGCATTTACCGTATAACCTTACAAATATTTATTAATTTTATCAAAACCACAAAAAGAAAACTACACAATATTTGAAAGATACATATCTCCATATTCTTTTATGAGCTGAGAAATAATCATAAAACTTACCAAGACATCATCTACATATCCAATGACAACATCTAAGAGTTCTTGGGTGTTCCGGGTTGATCCACAAATCTGATCAAAGTCAGACTTGCATTCAACACTCCTCTGTTTGTTGAACTTTGTTCCCTGGCACACTTTCACTGATGGAATATATAACTCTTAGTGTGGAATATCTTTTAACTTCAACAAGCAACATATGTACATGCTGGGTTATGAAAAACACCAATGTTATTAAATAAAATACGTTTTGTTTTCCCACATCACTTTACAGTATTACATTGTGACTTTGTGTTAAATGTGTATAAGAAAAGGTTTTGATCAGGTAAAATAAAACTTACAATTTAATTTTGTAATTAATTCATTCATCTTTAAGTTTTAGTTTCTATATAATTAAAATATTCACTAGCCTCTCATCTTCAGTAAATTATTTTTTTCATGTGTTATAATTTCACTGTCACTAAAAATAAAACTGCTAGAAAACAGAACTTACATGAAACCATCTCAGGTTCATAACCAATAATTTCAAGCTTACAAGGTGAAAACATTGTTCCTGTATGTTCCTTTCCTGGCACTCCAAATGTAATACTGGAATAAAAATATGTCAAATTATTATATATAATTCTAAGTCTGGCCAATCAAAGAACCTATGCAAACATATAATTTTTTACAACCAGCACGAGCTATATTCTAAACCAATATGTCTATTTCTAATAAATATCATAGACTGAAAATGTTTTGTTTTCACATTCCAAGTATGTAAAAAAAGCATTTATAATTTGCCATTTGTTTAGCATAAATCCCTTTCAGTTGGTTCAAAAAGTCTGAGGTAGATTGGACAATTATTGACACACTAATCTGTTCAATGTGCAGTAAAAGATTTACCGTATAAATCTGCGACTTTCAAATAACCATTCACATCTCTTTATCTAATAAATGTTACATCTTACACACTACATTTATCCACATTTAATGTGAAATACAGACTAGTAAAACTAATGATGTATTAAAGACAAACATCTGTAACCTACGTGATTATTAAAGACAGACAAACATCTGTGATAATCATTCTTCATTCTTTGACCGACTTCTGGCAATCAAGACGTATCCAATACACTGTGTACAGTTAATATTCACCAGAATGATTATTAAAGAGAGACAAACATCCGTGACCTACGTGATTAAAGACAGACAAACATACATAACCTACGTGATTATTAAAGACAGACAAACATCTGTGATAATCATTCTTCATTCCTTGACTGACTTCTGGCAATCAAGACGTATCCAACACACTGTGTACAGTTAATATTCACCAGAATTAACATTATACTGTACCTGGTGTACGGTTTGATGCTAAGGTGGCCCTCAGTCAAACAGGTGTCAACAGTCAGATGAATTGGGTTGTTAGCTTCTCTGCTGTAGTAGTCATGAATTAACACTGAGTGTTCTGTGACATCAGGGCCTGTAGCATACCTGGAGAGAAATAACATAGGAATACATTTAACAAATCTCTAAATACTAATGTTATTCCTCAAAATTGTTCACTAACCAGTTACAATTCAATGATATGATAATGTTATTCCTTAAAAGTGTTCATTAACCAGCTGCGATTAAATATTATAACAATGTTATTCCTTAAAAGTGTTCATTAACCAGCTGCGATTAAATATTATAACAATGTTATTCCTTAAGTGTTCACTAACCAGCTGCGATTAAATATTATAACAATGTTATTCCTTAAGTGTTCACTAACCAGCTGCGATTAAATATTATAACAATGTTATTCCTTAAGTGTTCACTAACCGCTACAATTAAACATAATGTTATTCCTTCACTGTTCACTAACCAGCTACAATTAAACATAATGTTATTCCTTCAGTGTTCAATAACCAGCTACAATTAAATGATATTATAACAAGCTATATACTTATAGGTGTATCACACCTGAGTAACATGTTCACTTAAAGAACTTTGATGACTTTCACTGATTTCACTTAAACCGTATATAACTTAAGCTATATATGACTATTGGGTTAAAGCAATTGAACATAACAGTTTAACATTGAAGCCTCATGATTATTTGCTAAGTATGGTTGACCATAGTTATTTAGAAATTAGTATGTAAACATTTACTGTTCCTGAAAACGTGAAAAAACACTGTGGTTAAGTATATGGGAGAAACTTGCATAGCTACCACGATACTATAACCCTTGCTGAACTGTTATTCAGCTACCATAATACTATAACCCTTGCTGAACTGTTATTCAGCTACCATAATACTTTAACCCTTGCTCTACTGTGTGTGTGTGTCAATCACATATCTTGATTTTTAATTTTGTCATGGTAGAAATACTTACCTAAATAGCATGAAACCTAGGACCAACTTAAGTAATATATGATTTACACTTAATTCTATCATACATTGATGGGTTTTAAATTACAGAACTGATTTGAAAAATCATAAAATAAGTCTGTAGTAATTTTTCTAAATATTAAAGAAATTATTCAACAAACAATTCTCTAATTTTATATACAAAATATTTTTAAGAACATACAAATTTTGATCATCAAGTCATTACACAAACAATATTAGTGATTATGAATTGAAGTTTTTCCGAGCTAAATGTGATCTAAACACATCATTGTTCTAAACCATGGTTATCATGATCTAATGTAACTACATATATCAGTTTCAGGAAGTCACTGGCTAGTGATCTAAATACATCATTGTTCTAAACCATGGTTATCATGATCTAATGTAACTACATACATCAGTTTCAGGAAGTCACTGGCTAGTGATCTAAATACATCATTGTTCTAAACCATGGTTATCATGATCTAATGTAACTACATACATCAGTTTCAGGAAGTCACTGGCTAGTGATCTAAACACATCATTGTTCTAAACCATGGTTATCATGATCTAATGTAACTACATACATCAGTTTCAGGAAGTCACTGGCTAGTGATCTAAATACATCATTGTTCTAAACCATGGTTATCATGATCTAATGTAACTACATACATCAGTTTCAGGAAGTCACTGGCTAGTGATCTAAATACATCATTGTTCTAAACCATGGTTATCATGATCTAATGTAACTACATACATCAGTTTCAGGAAGTCACTGGCTAGTGATCTAAATACATCATTGTTCTAAACCATGGTTATGATCTAATGTAACTACATACATCAGTTTCAGGAAGTCACTAGCTAGTATCTAAATACATCATTGTTCTAAACCATGGTTATCATGATCTAATGCAACTACATACATCAGTTTCAGGAAGTCACTGGCTAGTGATCTAAATACATCATTGTTCTAAACCATGGTTATCATGATCTAATGTAACTACATACATCAGTTTCAGGAAGTCACTGGCTAGTGATCTAAACACATCAAAAAACTTATATGCAAATGAGCCGTTTTTGCATATAAATTTCTCAACAAGTGGGTTTCTCGACTCTCACATCAAAAAACTCTTTCTTCTGTTATTTTCAATTGAAAATCCAAAAAGTCTTTCATTTCAGTGCAGATCACATAAGATGTCAGAAAAAGTGAACACTCAACTTGATGAAATGTTGTTATAAATAAAAGTTTATAAACAAATAAAACAAAAGTAACTTCTAGATTTTGTTAAAATATTGTAAAGAATTTCCTTTATCATTTTGTATTGTTTAATTTTTTTACAGGAAATGTTTTTATGCTACAAGTTGAGGTAGGCTTAAGTAAGTCATTTTACACCTGACCATATCATAAAAAAAAAGTTTTCATTAGGCCTAAGTTACTGCTTGAATGACCAAAGAATCACTGAAAACATAGATAAATGAATACAAAACAAGTTTAAAAAATTATTACTTATATAAAACATAACCTTCTGAGATAATTAGTAAGTTTTCAGTTCTGTCATAACATTAGATTGCTAAAACCTCAATAAAATTAAAGTGTTATTTATACAAGTGAAAACATACTAACCATCCAACAATCACTTCACTGGGATTAACTCTTGATGAAATTCAAACATATCCTTAGCAAACTCCATATTAATGGCTACCTTAAAACAGATGATATAATATGTAACTAAAGGATGCGTAGAAAAACAAACTGACATAAATTAAGTAAACATGAAAAACTACCATTCTGCAAGATCCAAAATACTGTTTAATATTAACCCCAAGAAAAAATATTACCATAGAATATTTCTCAGAACTCATTTACAAAACATGAGATATTTACAGAACTTCTACCATCCACGTTAACAAGAACAGTCAACTATTCATACTTACAGACTGATAAAAGTTTCTTAAAATGTAACAACAGAAAGAGAAAACACACATCTTACACAAAAGGTTGTATGTTTTGTGCAAGGTCACACTAAAGCTATCCATTGTTAATTATGAAGTAATAAAGTAGAACAAAAGCAGATAGTCAATGGAACCCACCACAAAGCTTCACTACTCCAACCATATCATATGTATCATATATCCATGGGCTCAAAATGCTGAGCACAAAGATGCTGCAACATGATATGAACCACAAACCTTCAGGTCTTCAATCCAACCCACTGACAACAGTCATATTCAGGTAAAAAATAAATGGTTGGTTTTTAAACAACCTCTATTGTGATTATCATTTTGTTAGATAAATTACAATTTTTATATAAAAACAGCTACAATTTAGAACAGTCTAAAACTAATGCAAAGAAAGAACACCAAAATTAATAGGTAGAATAAATGTTTAAAACTAAATAAATAATTTGTAAAGTTAATAAAACCCCATAATGAACCAAAGTTTTGAAAAAAGTTCAAACTTGATAACCAAAATAAAAATATTAATTTCCAATACTATTGTTAAATTCATTATCCTAAATTATCAGAAATGAAATAAATTCTATTATCAATAGTGAAATCTATACTTGCACAAAAATAAAAAAGACCCTAATAGATTACTTAACCTAATAAACATTCACTGAATTTTAACATTTCAAGTTATCTGTTTTCCTCCTAATGTATTCCTACGAGGACTAAAATTTAAATCAAAAATATGATGCAACAGATTGTTGCTAGCCTCCTGGTGGACTTACTTCATCTTCCAGCTCATTATGTGGCACACAGAAGCAGTTTGTTACCTCTACTGCTCCTTTCTCTTGTATGCCTAAACACAATATGAAACTAATTAACAAATGTATCTCTTACAATATTAGTCAACTAACATTCTATTAATACTTAGTACACGTTATTCATTTAACAAACTTATCTCTTACAATATTAGTCAACTAACATTCTATTAATACTTAGTACACGTTATTCATTTAACAAAACATATCTCTTACAATATTAGTTAACTAACATTCTATTAATACTTAGTACACGTTATTCATTTAACAAAACATATCTCTTACAATATTAGTCAACTAACATTCTATTAATACTTAGTACACGTTATTCATTTAACAAAACATATCTCTTACAATATTAGTCAACTAACATTCTATTAATACTTAGTACACATTATTCATTTAACAAAACATATCTCTTACAATATTAGTCAACTAACATTCTATTAATACTTAGTACACATTATTCATTTAACAAAACATATCTCTTACAATATTAGTCAACTAACATTCTATTAATACTTAGTACATGTCATTCATTTAACAAACATATCTCTTACAATATTAGTCAACTAACATTCTATTAATACTTAGTACATGTTATTCATTTAACAAAACATATCTCTTACAATATTAGTCAACTAACATTCTATTAATACTTAGTACATGTTATTCATTTAACAAACATATCTCTTACAATATTAGTCAACTAACATTCTATTAATACTTAGTACATGTTATTCATTTAACAAACATATCTCTTACAATATTAGTCAACTAACATTCTATTAATACTTAGTACATGTCATTCATTTAACAAACATATCTCTTACAATATTAGTCAACTAACATTCTATTAACACTTATTACATGTTATTCATTTAACAAACATTTCACATTTTGTATTACAATTTTGACAATTTTTATTTTCATAAACCAAAACTGTGCCTGTTATTTGTATTCTCAAGATGACTAATATGGGTATTAAATTAAAATAAAGCACAGAACAACATTTCGAACTTCTCGGGTCATCTTCAGCTTAACAAATAGGCCTTAAATCTCATCATCAAGAATTACTGTGTCTGTTATTATTAGCACAAATGTTCACCATTTACAAGCTTTCAAATGCACAATTAATCTAGATACCTAATATAAATGTAGGGCTATATATACAAGAGACAGTACGCGAACTTTGAACAACCTCCTTGTAAGTGACATTTGTTAGTTCTTTTAAAATAACTTTTTGGAAATTGTAGATTTTTCCGAACTTCAGGATCATGTTCTAAAATCAAATAAATGTTACTTCTAGCTAGTATAAGAGAAACTGGAATACGTTATGATTTATACTTATAGCACAAAAATCTTAACTTAGATTTAACACACCTCAGCAGATATACAAGTATCGTAACAAACGTTATTGGTAAAAACAGTTTAAAGCCTACTTTAAGTTCTGTTACAAGCCATATTGGTGGCGGTGCGACAGTTCAGTTATAAATATTGTTAGTCTATCTATTTCTTTTTAATGTAAATATTTACACTCCCCTACCTAGTAAAGTTCCAATTACACGATTAGCACCTTCGTGTCTTCTTTCGTAAGAATCGACAATGCTAAAAAGGACAACAGGATGAACTTTAACAAGTAAATTCGGAGACATTTTCACAATGTGTGTGAGAGATAGCGTTGTAATTGCAACGTGCAACTCAGCGTCTCCCTACACTCAATAATTTCTAGATTCTGGCGTTTTGTATAAAATTCTTGAAAAAATTCTCTAGCTATTATGAGTTATTAAAATACATTTTTAATAGTTTTAAAACATTTCTTTTCAGTTTTACGACTAGTAGTATTAGTTAAATTAATTTTGTTAATTTTAACATAAAACATAAAAAGGTGATTAAAACAACTGAAGAAAAGTATCACATGCTATTATTAGCAAAGATAAAGTAAAATATTTAAATCGCAAATTGTGACGTGCTTTTTAATTCTAGTCCTAGTTGTAGCTGTTCAGAATACGTACTTTTATGTTAAATTAAATGAATTTTAGTGCCAATAGAGACCCGGCATGGCCAAGCGCGTAAGGCGTGCGACTCGTAATCTGAGGGTCGCGGGTTCGCATCCCCGTCGCGCCAAACATGCTCGCCCTTTCAGCCGTGGGTGCGTTATAATGTGACGGTCAATCCCACTTTTCGTTGGTAAAAGAGTAGCCCAAGAGTTGGCGGTGGGTGGTGATGACTAGCTGCCTTCCCTCTAGTCTTACACTACAAAATTAGGGACGGCTAGTACAGATAGCCCTCGAGTAGCTTTGTGCGAAATTCCAAAACAAACAAACAAAAGTGCCAATAAAAGTGAGTTTATTCTAATATCTATATATATACAGGGTCATTATAAAGTCCTTTTGCAGTTTTGAATTTACATAACTTAAATTCTTTACACGATAAAGTCAACCTGTAAAGACCATTGAGAAGCGTGATGCATTTGTTTTATCATGATTTAGCATTAAATTGGTTATTATTTTTATTTTATTAATGTGTTTATTATTTTATTTGCAGAAATAGGATTGACCCACAGCATCAATAGAAGAGAGAGTGAACCGTGTTTTGTGGTTAGCCAAGCTAAAATCTGTCATAGTCGTCCAAAGATGAATTAGAACCAATTACAATAGAAATGCACCACACACGAATTCCATAACTAACTGAATGAATAAGTTCAAAGACAAAGGTTCTGTCAGTGATAACCCACGATCTGGAAGGCCAAGTGTAAGTGAGGAACATGAAGCAGCTGTAGAACATCCTTCATTCAAATTCCACGGAAATCTGTAAAACTGGCATATTTGGTATTTCAGACTCAACAGTGCGTAAAATTCTCAGAACGAAACTAACAGATGGATTGGCCACTCTTCTGGCCACCAGGTCAGCAGATTTGTTTTTATGGAGACACGTAAAGACTAGTGTTTATTCAACAAAACCTTACTCCTTAGATGATCTGTGGACTAGGATAACCAACGTGATTCGGGATATTACTGAAATTCAACTGCAAAACGTATTTGTAGAACTTCGGAATCGCATCAAGGTTTTTATACGTAACGATGGTGGACATGTTGAAAATTAAACTCTCAAGAATAAATCTGAGTAAAAATGTAATAAATTATTTCATTAACCAGTTTTTATACATTAATTTTATCATTATAGAACTGAAGTTATAAAAATTTAAAACTACACAAGGACTTTATAATGACCCTGCATACTTTGCATTCTCAAAGGACATGCAAAAAATATCGCTAAACCGTAAATCATAGTTCATCTTTAATATTAATTTCATTTGCAATCTTATATGCGCGAAACATTATTTGTTATTTTACGTCATATCAAAATTGCTGTGAAAACAAATTCATTCATAAAAATAAAACAATAAGTCAACATATTCTCCATATTGTATGTTCAAGTTAAACAGATTTTTCTTAGAGCGATAGAATCGTTCAGCGGAATAATATAGGATTCAACAAGATATTTGTTACAAAACATACTGTTTCTAGGTCTGACATCGTAGTTTGATGTTATGGATCATGAAATCGAAATCCGTCACGAAACATGCTCGCACTTTCAGACGTAGGGCGTTATAATGTGTTAGTAAATTCTAGTGTTCATTTTTAATGAGAACTCTAAAACCGGCGATGGTGAAGAGGCGTAACCAAAGGGGCCCATTTCAACTGAAAATCTTTGCATATTTATCACATATTATTTTTCAGGTTTATATTTAATAAACTCGTTTTGCATCATTTAATTAAAAAACAACAACAATAAACTGTATAAATCAGGGGTCGGATTCTACTCGTAGACACACAGATAGCCAATGTGGCTTTGCTATCAGAAAACAAATAGGCCTTCTTTCTATATAATTTTACTAGCTAATTAATGAATCGGCCCGGCATGGCCAAGCGTGTTAAGGCATGCGACTCCTAATCTGAGGGTTGCGGGTTCGCATCCCCGTCGCGCCAAACATGCTCGCCCTTTCAGCCGTGGGGCGTTATAATGTGACGGTCAATCCTACTGTTCGTTGATAAAAGCATAGCCCAAGAGTTGGCGGTGGGTGGTGATGACTAGCTGCCTTCCCTCTAGTCTTACACTGCTAAATTAGGGATGGTTAGCGCAGATAGCCCTCGAGTAGCGTTGCGCGAAATTTATACACAAATTAATGAATCTTGATTAATTTTATGTGTCTCATGTTTTTATCATCTATTTTCAAGTCTGTTAGCGTGGACTGTGTTAAGATACCTGGATATACTTTGTTCAGAGCCAAATACTCATGTTCTTTCCTTTTTTCAGCAATCATAATGTCATCAACTAATTCAGCTTAGCTCAGCATGAAAATAGTTATAATTACTTCGATTATTTCTATATGTAGTTTGGAGAAACGTAGAGTATCACTTTAAAAGAAAATGTTAAACACAGTTACGACAGAAAGTGTTCGTACCCCTCCGTCTCGAGTGGTTTTGATCATAACTTAAAAAGTATCACGAGTAAGCTAATAGAAGTATGGTATGATATATTATAAATATTATACTAACACATATCTACATAAATTTTTATGTAAATTAAACGACAAATAAATCGTTTATAAACAAATAACCAAAAATAGGAGGAGCAGAAAGTGTTCGTACAGTTCAGAACGTGTGAAAAAACTGTTATTCCCGTTAAAATTTTGTTTAGTTTGGCGAATAAACTGCATTATACCATTTAAAAACTAGACACTTGGTTCATAATTATTGGAATTTAGCCAGCAAAACATCCGGCAATTTAGCGCCATCTCCGTCATTATCTGCTTGGTCATCATGGCGAACAGGAAACAACTGTCTAGTAATTTAAAAAACCGAATTTTTGTAAAATACAAGTCTTGTGTGTCTCTTTTCGGTACACAACTTAATGTGCCGAAATATATTGTTCAAAGCATAATTGCTAAGTTTAAGCTTACAGGATCAACTGCTAACCTCCCTCGTTCCGAACGCCCCACCAAAATTCCAGAGAGAACCAAGAGGAAGGTTCTCAGAGAAGTTAGTAAGAACCCTCATTTAACACGTAATGACATACAGAAACTGGTAAGGGAAACTGGGGTTGAAGTAAGCACCTCTACAGTTAGTAACATGTTATGCTCTTCTGGGTTCAAAGCATGCCGTCCTCGTAGAACTCCATATTTAAAGACTGTTCATTTAGAAGCACGATTGAGGTATGCAGGAAAGCATGTAAATAAACCCTTACCTATTGAAAGAGTATTCTTTAGTCAGACGAGACTAAAATCGAGCTTTTGACCACAATTAAGTTCGCTATATTTTCGTAAGAAATGGGAAGGAAATCTTCCAAAGAACACCGTCCCTACAGTTAAATACGGAGGTGGCTCGATCATGCTATGGGGTTTCTTCAGCTCTTCTGGTGTAGGCAGCCTTCACCGCGTCAACGGAATCATGAAAAAAGAAGAGTACATTGATATATTAGGCACTTATATCAAGAATGATGCTTGGAACTTGCAGCTTGGGCGTCGTTGGATCTTCCAGCATGACAATGATTCTAAGCACACATCGAAATATGTGCAATTCTGATTGCAGAGGAACCATATAAGCGTTCTGGAGTGGCCACTGCAGTCACCTGATCTCAACCCAATTGAAAACGTTTGGCATGAGTTGAAGACCAGGGTTCATCAGCGTCATCTGAAACACTTGCAAGAGTTGGAGGCCTTCTGTACAGAAGAATGGAAGAAAATACCAGTTGATTACTGTCAAACGATCATGGAGAGCTATGAGGAGAGATTGCACCAAGTTATTCACCTGATAGGCTACACAATTGACCATTAAAGTACACACACGAACACTTTCTGCTCCTCCTATGTTTGATTATTTGTTTATAAACAGTTTATTTGTCGTTCAATTTATATAAAAAATTATCTAGATGTGTGTTGGTATGATATGTATAATATACTACACTTTCATTATCCTAATCGTGACACTTTTTAAGTTATAAGGAAAAAACTACTCACAATGCAGGGGTACGAACATTTTCTGTTGTAACAGTAATTTGAGCAATTCTGTTAATCATAACTTTCAAGTACAGTTTTGTAACTGGGAAAGAAGAATTAATTAAATCTCTTGATATGTGTAGAATCTTCAAAGATAACTGATGTGTATAATTTTGATATACAAATAAATCACTAATCATATAGTGTGACCATGTTTTTAAACTTAAAAGTACTGAATATTTTTTGTTTCTCAAAATTTGTAGCCCATATACTAGATGAATTGACATATTTTAATAAAAGTTAAGAAAAATGACGTTTACACTCCAAATAGGTATAAAAGAATATACTTTTATATTTATCTAGAGTGTAGATGTAATATTTTCTTAATTTTTACTAAAATTACTGAACTTCCTTTAAAAGCTCTTTTTATTTAATGCTAGAGCCAAAGTGGTTATACATGCCTCTTAGAAGGTCTTCAAGATTAATCATAGCTTACAGTGATGGAAATGCCCCACATCATATACCAATGATACCCAGATGCTACTCTGGTAGGAAGGACCAAAGAATCTGCTTTGGTTTTGGTGTGGTATAGCCCTATAAAGTGAACTGTTAATCACAACTATATAAGAAAATTGCCAATTCTCTGCAACTGTCAGGAGATTCATGAGGGTTATAGTAGCTATGCAAAGACAGGTAGTAAGAGACAATTTTGTAGAGCTAAGCTGGGTTCTAAATCCTTCTAGGCTTGTCCTCAATAATAAAAACAACTTTTATCAAAAATAGATCTCTGAAGACTCTTAGCAGTGTTAATTGTGTATTCCCTTACGTAATGTGTAACATTCCAAATGGTACCAGACAATAAAGAAAAATAAGAATACGAAATCTGATATTACTCCCACTTATGCATCTGTGACATCAGATCATCTCTTTAATTTCAGCCTTGTGGTACATGCTTCTTTACCTTCATAGTTATGTACTTAACAAGGAAGTTCCACCTGTTTTGATTTTTAGGGTTTTTTTTGTGAGCACTTTTCATTGTAAACAAGATATTTCATGCTAAAGTCTGAGTATAAACTCTTCTTCTTGGTACTGACTTTCTTTGTGATTCACACTGTACATTGTAGTGTAGATGTAGTATTATGAAAATTTATCAGTTTGGAATATCAGAGTTTGGTAGTTTTTCTTCTGTCTAGTATTTAAGTTTTATTTGAGTTAAAAATTTTGAATTTACCAGAATCTTTCTTCAGTGAAAACTAAACATATATACTTTTATTCTTAGCTCAGTTTTCTAGATAATCTGATTTCTGGATCTAAGCTTTTGGCTTCTTCCTTTTAGTTCTTGTATCGATCAGTCTTGATTTTATCTTGTAAAGTTTCATCCATACACCCATCTATATGTTTAAGTTGGCTTTATGCACATGCTGTTTGTAATCCATAACTTATTTTTATAAGAATTTTCACCATGTTTCACTCAGAAGATGGCTACCATCAGGAGTTCTTAAAGATTGTGATGTCAAGAAAAAACATTAATGTCATAGCTTGCGAGACCCACGGAGTTGAATGTTGATGTCCACGAAATGATTTTAAAAATAGAACAGTATCACTGTTAAACTAATAAACATATTGGTGTAATCTCTCTTTATACAGATGTTGGAACATCAAAACTTTTAAAATAGAAGTGTTTTTAACTTTGTTGATGTTTAGGTATAGAAAATGTTATGTTACATCAGCTATGGTTTTAACACATACACTGGGACTCTTCTGGTGACTTCATTCAACATTATAACAACTTTCATTAACTATTTTCATTAATCCAACTGGCTGATGTGGATTTATGTTTTTGGCACAAAAGTTATCCATTAACATACTTCAACAGGAAGCCTAGAAATATTTTAGTGTTTTTTCTGAGCTAAAATTTTAAAATGTTCACATTTCTTCACTGTGTTAGAATATCATTTTCTCTTACTATATCACAATACCATGTTCAGACTCCAAACCCTGAAGTATATACTTTAAATCTATATCTATGATGAGATAATGTAGTTGTAAACCATGTTTTGAAACACTTGTACTGTTGTTTGGTGAGGAGGAGGTTTGACATAGCATATTTGGTGTGGAATAGTGAAAAGAACCTATTTGAAAGCTTATGAAATTATTTAAGAAGTACAAAAGATAAACTAAGTTAAAGTATATAGATTACTGAGTAAGTGTTTTCAGTATATTGTGCATTATTGAGTTTTGCTTATTTAGTATGTTACAATAAATATAATGATGTAATCACTGAGTCTAGATTTCAACAAAGGAACAAGAGAATTAGAAAGTGAAATTATTGTATATGCATTTTCTGTGTTTTATGCCTGTCATTGAAATCAGATGCAGAGCCTGTATTAAAAGAAATAAAACTCTTTTGTTATCATTACATATGTGGACTTGACATTCTTCTCTTTAGTCAATAGTGCAACTTCCTAGCAACAGAAACTATGACAACATGCATTGAGTGTTACACCATGTATTTGTGGCCAATAACAAAAACTAAAATTAGTCAACTAGATTTATGCAAAAAAATTTTATTTATTACTTGTTCTCTACAACATCTTGTAATAATAGATTTCAAACTTTGAAAAACTCCAGAATATCTACATTTCCAAATTCCTAATTCTACAGTTTTGTAACTTAGTGATTTAAAATATTATAGAATAGATTATTGTTAAGCCTAGGAAACATTACTGTGGAAACCGTATTTGCACTACTCTAGTGGCACCGTGCATTCTTCCATAATTGCTATACATTTCTGATAACTCAGATATTTGATACTAATGAATTAATGTCAGTACACAGAGTGTAGATAACTTAGATGTTTGATACTAATAAGCTAATGTCAGTACACAGACTGTAGATAACTCAGGTGTTTGATACAAATAAGCTAATGTCAATACACAGAGTGTAGATAACTCAGGTGTTTGATGATAATGAACTAATGTCAGTACACAGAGTGTAGATAACTCAGGTGTTTAATACAAATAAGCTAATGTCAGTACACAGAGTGTAGATAACTCAGGTGTTTGATGATAATGAACTAATGTCAGTACACAGAGTGTAGATAACTCAGGTGTTTGATACAAATAAGCTAATGTCAGTACACAGAGTGTAGATAACTCAGGTGTTTGATGATAATGAACTAATGTTAGTACACAGAGTGTAGATAACTCAGGTGTTTGATGATAATGAACTAATGTTAGTACACAGAGTGTAGATAACTCAGGTGTTTGATGATAATGAACTAATGTTAGTACACAGAGTGTAGATAACTCAGGTGTTTGATACAAATAAGCTAATGTCAATACACAGAGTGTAGATAACTCAGGTGTTTGATACAAATAAGCTAATGTCAGTACACAGAGTGTAGATAACTCAGGTGTTTGATGATAATGAACTAATGTTAGTACACAGAGTGTAGATAACTCAGGTGTTTGATGATAATGAACTAATGTTAGTACACAGAGTGTAGATAACTCAGGTGTTTGATACAAATAAGCTAATGTCAGTACACAGAGTGTAGATAACTCAGGTGTTTGATGATAATGAACTAATGTTAGTACACAGAGTGTAGATAACTCAGGTGTTTGATACAAATAAGCTAATGTCAGTACACAGACTGTAGATAACTCAGGTGTTTGATACAAATAAGCTAATGTCAATACACAGAGTGTAGATAACTCAGGTGTTTGATGATAATGAAATAATGTTAGTACACAGAGTGTAGATAACTCAGGTGTTTAATACAAATAAGCTAATGTCAGTACACAGAGTGTAGATAACTCAGGTGTTTGATGATAATGAACTAATGTCAGTACACAGAGTGTAGATAACTCAGGTGTTTGATGATAATGAACTAATGTCAGTACACAGAGTGTAGATAACTCAGGTGTTTGATGATAATGAACTAATGTCAGTACACAGAGTGTAGATAACTCAGGTGTTTGATGATAATGAACTAATGTCAGTACACAGAGTGTAGATAACTCAGGTGTTTAATACAAATAAGCTAATGTCAGTACACAGAGTGTAGATAACTCAGGTGTTTGATGATAATGAACTAATGTTAGTACACAGAGTGTAGATAACTCAGGTGTTTGATGATAATGAACTAATGTTAGTACACAGAGTGTAGATAACTCAGGTGTTTGATGATAATGAACTAATGTTAGTACACAGAGTGTAGATAACTCAGGTGTTTGATACAAATAAGCTAATGTCAATACACAGAGTGTAGATAACTCAGGTGTTTGATACAAATAAACTAATGTCAGTACACAGAGTGTAGATAACTCAGGTGTTTGATGATAATGAACTAATGTTAGTACACAGAGTGTAGATAACTCAGGTGTTTGATGATAATGAACTAATGTTAGTACACAGAGTGTAGATAACTCAGGTGTTTGATACAAATAAGCTAATGTCAGTACACAGAGTGTAGATAACTCAGGTGTTTGATGATAATGAACTAATGTTAGTACACAGAGTGTAGATAACTCAGGTGTTTGATGATAATGAACTAATGTTAGTACACAGAGTGTAGATAACTCAGGTGTTTGATACAAATAAGCTAATGTCAGTACACAGACTGTAGATAACTCAGGTGTTTGATACAAATAAGCTAATGTCAATACACAGAGTGTAGATAACTCAGGTGTTTGATGATAATGAAATAATGTTAGTACACAGAGTGTAGATAACTCAGGTGTTTAATACAAATAAGCTAATGTCAGTACACAGAGTGTAGATAACTCAGGTGTTTGATGATAATGAACTAATGTCAGTACACAGAGTGTAGATAACTCAGGTGTTTGATGATAATGAACTAATGTCAGTACACAGAGTGTAGATAACTCAGGTGTTTGATGATAATGAACTAATGTCAGTACACAGAGTGTAGATAACTCAGGTGTTTGATGATAATGAACTAATGTCAATACACAGAGTGTAGATAACTCAGGTGTTTGATGATAATGAACTAATGTCAGTACACAGAGTGTAGATAACTCAGGTGTTTGATGATAATGAACTAATGTTAGTACACAGAGTGTAGATAACTCAGGTGTTTGATGATAATGAACTAATGTCAGTACACAGAATGTAGATAACTCAGGTGTTTGAATCAAGTAAGCTAATGTCAATACACAGAGTGTAGATAACTCAGGTGTTTGATGATAATGAACTAATGTCAGTACACAGAGTGTAGATAACTTAGATGTTTGATACTAATGAACTAATGTCAGTACACAGAATGTAGATAACTCAGGTGTTTGAATCAAGTAAGCTAATGTCAATACACAGAGTGTAGATAACTCAGGTGTTTGATACTAATGAACTAATGTCAGTACACAGAATGTAGATAACTCAGGTGTTTGAATCAAGTAAGCTAATGTCAATACACAGAGTGTAGATAACTCAGATGTTTGATACTAATGAACTAATGTCAGTACACAGAGTGTAGATAACTCAGGTGTTTGATACAAATAAGCTAATGTCAATACACAGAGTGTAGATAACTCAAGTGTTTGATACTAATGAACTAATGTCAGTACACAGAACAAAACTAGCCATATAATGCATAGACTTAAGGAAATGTAATGTATCACTTCATATTCATAGCTTTAAAAGCCCATATTAATCCTAGAATACATCATATAGCAACATATAAAATTATTGCTTGCTACTGACAGTTTGGTAGTGAAGTAAAGACGGAGTCATGTGTTACATAATACAGTACTCAACTATTTGTGGAGAGGTGATGCATGATGGTTTGAATGAGAAACGGGTTGGAACTTTGGATTCCAACACTGGGATGATGAAGGCTTGTGGCAAATGTTCACAAACAGAGGACAGTACAGAATGAGAAGAGCCAATCTTGAAAGTGAAATGTGAGTACTGTGTGAGAAACATTGTCTCTATACAAGATCTATGTCACAAACAGAGGGCAGTACAAAATGAGAAGAATCAATCTTGCAAGTGGAAGGTGAGTACTGTGTGAGAAACATTGTCTCTATACAGGATCTATATCACAAACAGAGGGCAGTACAAAATGAGAAGAATCAATCTTGCAAGTGGAAGGTGAGTCTGTGTGAGAAACATTGTCTCTATACAGGATCTATATCACAAACAGAGGGCAGTACAAAATGAGAAGAACCAATCTTGCAAGTGGAAAGTGAGTACTGTGTGAGAAACATTGTCTCTATACAAGATCTATGTCACAAACAGAGGGCAGTACAAAATGAGAAGAGCCAATCTTGCAAGTGGAAGGTGAGTACTGTGTGAGAAACATTGTCTCTATACAAGATCTATGTCACAAACAGAGGGCAGTGCAAAATGAGAAGAGCCAATCTTGCAAGTGGAAAGTGAGTACTGTGTGAGAAACATTGTCTCTATACAAGATCTATGTCACAAACAGAGGGCAGTGCAAAATGAGAAGAGCCAATCTTGCAAGTGGAAGGTGAGTACTGTGTGAGAAACATTGTCTCTATACAAGATCTATGTTACAAACAGAGGGCAGTGCAAAATGCAAAGAACCAATCTTGCAAGTGGAAGGTGAGTACTGTGTGAGAAACATTGTCTCTATACAAGATCTATGTTACAAACAGAGGGCAGTACAAAATGAGAAGAACCAATCTTGCAAGTGGAAGGTGAGTATTGTGTGAGAAACATTGTCTCTATACAAGATCTATGTCACAAACAGAGGGCAGTGCAAAATGAGAAGAGCCAATCTTGCAAGTGGAAGGTGAGTACTGTGTGAGAAACATTGTCTCTATACAAAATCTATGTCACAAACAGAGGGCAGTACAAAATGAGAAGAGCCAATCTTGCAAGTGGAAGGTGAGTACTGTGTGAGAAACATTGTCTCTATACAGGATCTATGTCACAAACAGAGGGCAGTACAAAATGAGAAGAACCAATCTTGCAAGTGGAAGGTGAGTATTGTGTGAGAAACATTGTCTCTATACAAGATCTATGTCACAAACAGAGGGCAGTGCAAAATGAGAAGAGCCAATCTTGCAAGTGGAAAGTGAGTACTGTGTGAGAAACATTGTCTCTATACAAGATCTATGTTACAAACAGAGGGCAGTACAAAATGAGAAGAACCAATCTTGCAAGTGGAAGGTGAGTATTGTGTGAGAAACATTGTCTCTATACAAGATCTATGTCACAAACAGAGGGCAGTGCAAAATGAGAAGAGCCAATCTTGCAAGTGGAAAGTGAGTACTGTGTGAGAAACATTGTCTCTATACAAGATCTATGTCACAAACAGAGGGCAGTGCAAAATGAGAAGAGCCAATCTTGCAAGTGGAAAGTGAGTACTGTGTGAGAAACATTGTCTCTATACAAGATCTATGTCACAAACAGAGGGCAGTGCAAAATGAGAAGAGCCAATCTTGCAAGTGGAAGGTGAGTACTGTGTGAGAAACATTGTCTCTATACAAGATCTATGTTACAAACAGAGGGCAGTGCAAAATGCAAAGAACCAATCTTGCAAGTGGAAGGTGAGTACTGTGTGAGAAACATTGTCTCTATACAAGATCTATGTTACAAACAGAGGGCAGTGCAAAATGCAAAGAACCAATCTTGCAAGTGGAAGGTGAGTACTGTGTGAGAAACATTGTCTCTATACAAGATCTATGTTACAAACAGAGGGCAGTACAAAATGAGAAGAACCAATCTTGCAAGTGGAAAGTGAGTACTGTGTGAGAAACATTGTCTCTATACAAGATCTATGTCACAAACAGAGGGCAGTGCAAAATGAGAAGAGCCAATCTTGCAAGTGGAAGGTGAGTACTGTGTGAGAAACATTGTCTCTATACAAGATCTATGTTACAAACAGAGGGCAGTGCAAAATGCAAAGAACCAATCTTGCAAGTGGAAGGTGAGTACTGTGTGAAAAACATTGTCTCTATACAAGATCTATGTTACAAACAGAGGGCAGTACAAAATGAGAAGAACCAATCTTGCAAGTGGAAGGTGAGTATTGTGTGAGAAACATTGTCTCTATACAAGATCTATGTCACAAACAGAGGGCAGTGCAAAATGAGAAGAGCCAATCTTGCAAGTGGAAGGTGAGTACTGTGTGAGAAACATTGTCTCTATACAAGATCTATGTCACAAACAGAGGGCAGTACAAAATGAGAAGAGCCAATCTTGCAAGTGGAAGGTGAGTACTGTGTGAGAAACATTGTCTCTATACAGGATCTATGTCACAAACAGAGGGCAGTACAAAATGAGAAGAATCAATCTTGCAAGTGGAAGGTGAGTATTGTGTGAGAAACATTGTCTCTATACAAGATCTATGTCACAAACAGAGGGCAGTGCAAAATGAGAAGAGCCAATCTTGCAAGTGGAAAGTGAGTACTGTGTGAGAAACATTGTCTCTATACAAGATCTATGTCACAAACAGAGAGCAGTGCAAAATGAGAAGAGCCAATCTTGCAAGTGGAAGGTGAGTACTGTGTGAGAAACATTGTCTCTATACAAGATCTATGTTACAAACAGAGGGCAGTGCAAAATGCAAAGAACCAATCTTGCAAGTGGAAGGTGAGTACTGTGTGAGAAACATTGTCTCTATACAAGATCTATGTTACAAACAGAGGGCAGTACAAAATGAGAAGAACCAATCTTGCAAGTGGAAGGTGAGTATTGTGTGAGAAACATTGTCTCTATACAAGATCTATGTCACAAACAGAGGGCAGTGCAAAATGAGAAGAGCCAATCTTGCAAGTGGAAGGTGAGTACTGTGTGAGAAACATTGTCTCTATACAAGATCTATGTCACAAACAGAGGGCAGTGCAAAATGAGAAGAGCCAATCTTGCAAGTGGAAGGTGAGTACTGTGTGAGAAACATTGTCTCTATACAAGATCTATGTCACAAACAGAGGGCAGTGCAAAATGAGAAGAGCCAATCTTGCAAGTGGAAGGTGAGTACTGTGTGAGAAACATTGTCTCTATACAAGATCTATGTCACAAACAGAGGGCAGTACAAAATGAGAAGAACCAATCTTGCAAGTTGAAGGTGAGTATTGTGTGAGAAACATTGTCTCTATACAAGATCTATGTCACAAACAGAGGGCAGTGCAAAATGAGAAGAGCCAATCTTGCAAGTGGAAAGTGAGTACTGTGTGAGAAACATTGTCTCTATACAAGATCTATGTTACAAACAGAGGGCAGTGCAAAATGCAAAGAACCAATCTTGCAATTGGAAGGTGAGTACTGTGTGAGAAACATTGTCTCTACACAAGATCTATGTTACTGTAGTGAAGTTCCTTCTTAATTAAAAAGGTTTTTTATTTCTCTACCTTTGATCTATTAAATTTGATGGATGGATTTCTCAACAGCATTGAAAGCTACAAAACCAAGTATCTACAAAGTAAACTGATAACATAGGACAAATCAGGACTAAAGTGTAGACAGTACAAGTACAGAGAACTAGTCAGGACTTAAATGTAGACAGACAAATTAGAGAAGTAGTCAAAACATAAGTATAGACTGTAATAATACAGAGAGAACTAGTCAGGACTTAAGTTTAGACAGTACAAATACAGAGAACGAGTCAGTGTAGATAGTACAAATTCAGAGAATTAGTCAGAACTTAATGGTAGACTGTATAAATACAGAGAACTAGTCAGGACTTAAGTGTAGATAGTATAAATATAGAGAACTACTCAGTGTAGACAGTACAAGTACAGAGAACTTGTCAGGACTTAAGTGTAGACAGACAAATTAGAGAAGTAGTCAAGACTTAAATATAGACTGTAATAGTACAGAGAGAACTAGTCAGGACTTAAGTTTAGATAGTACAAATACAGAGAACTAGTCAGGACTTAAGTTTAGATAGTACAAATACAGAGAACTAGTCAGGACTTAAGTTTAGATAGTACAAATACAGAACGAGTCAGTGTAGATAGTACAAATACAGAGAACTAGTCAGGACTTAAATGTAGATAGTACAAATATAGAGAACTAGTCAGTGTAGACAGTACGAATACAGAGTCATTGTCCACCATGATAAAAATTTAGATTTGTTTCCTTTTATATAGATTTAACATGCTGATACAATCTCATCAGCTAACTTAATCCAATAAGTTTGTTTGTTCCAAGCTGATCCATAGATCGATTCCATAGATAAACTCCAAGTGAAAAGCACAAAAACTGCATTATTTATAAAGTTGTCTAAGTAGGTGTACATAGTGCAGAAGTTAACAAGCATTGAGACATGTCTTGACATTCCAAGAACCATGTCAGTAACTTTTAGTTGATTATACTTTAAGTTATCCAAAAACAGAAGTATAAAAACCATTTTCTCTTTACTTTCTTTCTTTCCAAAAAAAAGGTTAACAAATACATAATTAGGCTTCAATTAAGTTTGACTCGAGTATTAATCAGATATTAAGTCAACAACTGGAAATTGTGTTGTAAGTAAATACAAGGTTATCAATGTACAAATATGGAGGTTCACAAACTGGATTTCTGAGGAACATATATCAGATATGTTACAAAAAAACTCTGCTTTTAGTCTTCTACTAAAATCTATGAAATATTTAAATGAATTTAATTTGAAGAAGCTATTGTCAGAACTATTTATTAGTATCTTTATTTTAAACACTAAGAAACTATTTTTCCAAAATATTTTCTATATCCTACCAAGCATTCTCTTTACCTGTTAGGTATTTTTCAGTATAGAGGATAATTATACACTTAAGTAAGTTACTTTAGACAGAATTATGTAATGTTCTTCTCTCTAAACAAATTAAACTATGCTTTTCCAGAGACAGCTGAGTTGAATACATTTGGAGAATCGTGTTCAAGTGACAACTGTGCTCATTATACGAAAGGATGAACTTCAAGTGATTGAGAAAATGAAATGAAACTTTTCCAGGCAGCATGGCTCACCTTCTGTTATTCTGTGCAGTTGAGAACTGTATATAGAGAATCAAAAAGTACTGGAAACAATTTTGAAAATACCACAAACAGATGAAGAACAGCAGCTACTGAAATATTTGTTTTAATTTTTCATCATGATCAAAATATGCATTATTACTCAGTTAAAGTATTTATAATCTTCATTACAGAAATAATAAGGTTTGAAATTGTGGCAAAATGAAAAATAAAATGGACACTTCTGTTTACAAATAATAATAAACTGTAAAAAAATTGGTTCTAGATTAGATGTGAGGAATAATAAAAGTTAAAGCATCAATGTTAATTATCAGAAATAATAAATTATAGAATAATAAAGTTAGGAGAGAGAGAAATAATTAAAGCATCAGAGTCATATATTAAAAGTAATGAACTTTAGGATATGATGGTTAAATATCAAAGTTAATATTACATCCAAGAAATGGTAAAATTTAAAATATTAAGAGTATATTTCAGAAACATTGGGCTTTATAAATGTTTATAGGACAAAAACAAGCAGCTTTACAACATTATGATTAGAGGTTCTTGATAGTGAAAACATCACTTAAATGTTCAGATTAAATGAGTTGTTAACAGTTCTAATAATTTTAAGGCCTCTGATTAAAGTGTTTGACTTACGTTAATTTGGACCTGGGTTAAGTTGTGGATACCGTGTCCATGCTATTAAGTTTTCAGGAGATCTGTACAAGAAGAGCAACTTTGCATAAAGATCCTCCTCCAGTGAAAACTCTCGACTCTCACGAACAAGATAGATGTCGAGACAGAGTTGAAGGACACGGTCCACGTAAGGCATGTCACTATATATGATCTTGAAGCTGGTGCCTGTCACAGCACCACGAACTACTCTAGACACCACCAACACAAAGGTTGTGTACATTCCAACAATCCTAGAACAAAATAATTTCTAAATGAAGTCATAAAGAATAATTATAGAGCTTTAGAGTGAATGTTTAACCATCTATAGCTGTTTTCTCATAATTCTACTGATTATTCAAAGAACACTGCATGTGGATGGTTGCACAGTAACAGTAACCATAAGCTGTGTTTATTTCATTCATGATTCACAACTAACACTGCTCTTTTTAACGTATATTTTAAGGTTCCTCTGCGAGCAGAATGAACTGGCAATTGACAAAATGGAAGTCTAACTGGTTGTCAAGCTAATTTACCTAATTTATACTTCAAGAACAATATATAAATAAAACATGGGGACAACTAAGCTAAGTGTGGTCCACCATACTGGACAGAGATGACTTCCAACAAGGTACTCAGAAGACACTTGTTATCACCATACAAACAATCACTGCCAATAGCACTTTAACCAACTTAGGTTTACTGAATAAATTATCTTTGAATTAATGTGAAGATTTATAATCAAGAAAATCCAGCTAAGTTTTAAAACAAGAAATTAAGAAACTATTATGGCTAAAAACAAAACAGAATACACTAGGTTCATTTGATTAATGTAATTCCATAGAGTTCAGTAACTGTAAGAACACAATAGTGGGTATTGATGGCTTCACAAAACTCTTAAGTCACATACTAGATTTATACTATTTATAACACCAACAAAATACAAAGTTTATATACCTAACACATTTACACTACTCACCACAAAATATCACAACAGAAATTGAGCATCTAAAAAATTAAGATAATTAATTTTTTTAGAAACTTTTTATTATTAAAACATAACAAAAGTAAATATGTAATTTAAGTTTGTTTGTTATTAAGTACAAAACTACACCCCACAAGTATCAAAACCTGGTTTCTAGTGGTGTAAGTCTGTGAACATATCACTGTGATACTGGGGGAATGTAGTTCAGGGTTCTTGAAGGAGTTTGTTACATTACAGTCATTTAGATTTGTTTTCAGAATTTGGAAATTCACTACAATATAAAACTTGTTTGTTAGAAATCATACCCATATCCTGAAAGAGCAGAGAGCTCTGAGGGAAAAATCTTTTCACTGAAAGCAATCAGCTGCAAGTACTGGCAGTTTCTTGGTGAGAGAAATGAGTAAGGATAGCCACTATTGGAGCACTGTTCCTGTACCTCCCACCACCGTGATTCAACACTAAGGTTACCAAATGATACGTGTCTGAGACGTAGGGAGAGATTTCTGTAAAGCTTCTCATCTGTATCAGGCTGGAGTTCTGAAAGTAATATCATTATCTGTATCAGGCTGGAGTTCTGAAAGTAATATCTTTATCTGTATCAGGCTGGTGTTCTGAAAGTAATATCATTATCTGTATCAGTCTGGAGTTCTGAAAATAATATCATTATCTGTATCAGTTTGGAGTTCTGAAAGTAATATCTTTATCTGTATCAGGCTGGTGTTCTGAAAGTAATATCATTATCTGTATCAGGCTGGAGTTCAGAAAGTAATATCATTATCTGTATCAGGCTGTAATATCATTTCACACAGATACACATCTTATTTTACATGTAACATATATATACACACTTTATTTTATCTCTCAGAACATGTTCTTGATTAATGAAATGCCTTGAGTTAGAAGTGTAACACAATAATACAAAAAACATTATTTCATGTCTGTACAGATTGTTCTAGTATAACTTCTTTTGTTGCACATACGTTTGAACAAAGTTATAATTTTCATATCATCAGTCACAGGCCTCAACTTTACTTAAATGCAAAGTAGTTATTGTTATGGCTACAACAAAGGTTATTACAAATACAAAAAATACTTAGACCTGAGCTGTACCCATTGTAATCAATACAATAACAAATATTACCAGTACAATCAACATTTATACCTGAGCCATATCCATTGTAATGGATACAGTTTATTATCAGTACAAACAACATTTAGACCTGAGCTGTACCCATTGTAATGGATATAATAAAAATTATTACCAGAATAAAAAAAACATTTAAACTTGAGCTGTATCCATCGTAATGGATACAATAAAGGCTATTGCCAGTATAAACAACATTTAGACCTGACTTGTACCCACTGTAATGCATACAATACAGGTTATTACCAGTACAAACAACATTTAGACCTATTGTAATGAATACATGTTATTACCAGTACAAACAACAATTAAGCTTGAGCTGTACCCATTGTAATGGATATAATACAGGTTATTACCAGTACAAACAACATTTAAGCTTGAGCTGTACCCGTTGTAATGGATACAATACAGGTTATTACCAGTACAAACAACATTTAAGCTTGAGCTGTACCCATTGTAATGAATACAATACATGTTATTACCAGTACAAACAACATTTAGACCTATTGTAATTAATACAATACATGTTATTACCAGTACAAACAACACTTAGACCTGAGCCTTACTCATTGCTACAGTTACAATAAAGGTAATAATAAGTACAAACAATACTTAGACCTGAGCCTTACTCATTGCTACAGTTACAATAAAGGTAATAATAAGTACAAACAACACTTAGACCTGAGCCTTACTCATTGCTACAGTTACAATAAAGGTAATAATAAGTACAAACAACACTTAGACCTGAGCCTTACTCATTGCTACAGTTACAATAAAGGTAATAATAAGTACAAACATCACTTAGACCTGAGCCTTACTCATTGCTACAGTTACAATAAAGGTAATAATAAGTACAAACAATACTTAGATCTGAGCCTTACTCATTGCTACAGTTACAATAAAGGTAATAATAAGTACAAACAATACTTAGACGTGAGCCTTACTCATTGCTACAGTTACAATAAAGGTAATAATAAGTACAAACAATACTTAGACCTGAGCCTTACTCATTGCTACAGTTACAATAAAGGTAATAATAAGTACAAACATCACTTAGACCTGAGCCTTACTCATTGCTACAGTTACAATAAAGGTAATAATAAGTACAAACATCACTTAGACCTGAGCCTTACTCATTGCTACAGTTACAATAAAGGTAATAATAAGTACAAACAATACTTAGACCTGAGCCTTACTCATTGCTACAGTTACAATAAAGGTAATAATAAGTATAAACAACACTTAGACCTGAGCCTTACTCATTGCTACAGTTACAATAAAGGTAATAATAAGTACAAACAATACTTAGACGTGAGCCTTACTCATTGCTACAGTTACAATAAAGGTAATAATAAGTATAAACAACACTTAGACCTGAGCCTTACTCATTGCTACAGTTACAATAAAGGTAATAATAAGTACAAACAATACTTAGACCTGAGCCTTACTCATTGCTACAGTTACAATAAAGGTAATAATAAGTACAAACAATACTTAGACCTGAGCCTTACTCATTGCTACAGTTACAATAAAGGTAATAATAAGTACAAACAATACTTAGACCTGAGCCTTACTCATTGCTACAGTTACAATAAAGGTAATAATAAGTATAAACAACACTTAGACCTGAGCCTTACTCATTGCTACAGTTACAATAAAGGTAATAATAAGTACAAACAATACTTAGACCTGAGCCTTACTCATTGCTACAGTTACAATAAAGGTAATAATAAGTATAAACAACACTTAGACCTGAGCCTTACTCATTGCTACAGTTACAATAAAGGTAATAATAAGTACAAACAATACTTAGACCTGAGCCTTACTCATTGCTACAGTTACAATAAAGGTAATAATAAGTACAAACAATACTTAGACCTGAGCCTTACTCATTGCTACAGTTACAATAAAGGTAATAATAAGTACAAACAACACTTAGACCTGAGCCTTACTCATTGCTACAGTTACAATAAAGGTAATAATAAGTATAAACAATACTTAGACCTGAGCCTTACTCATTGCTACAGTCACAATAAAGGTAATAATAAGTACAAACAATACTTAGACCTGAGCCTTACTCATTGCTACAGTTACAATAAAGGTAATAATAAGTACAAACAATACTTAGACCTGAGCCTTACTCATTGCTACAGTTACAATAAAGGTAATAATAAGTACAAACAACACTTAGATCTGGAGTTGACTTGTGTAATGTTAAAGCTATACACTAAAAGTTAGTATCAATAATGAATATCGTCCATCAAGATAGTGGTTCATAATAGGATTCACCCTGAACAAATGAGAAAAAAACATCCTAAAAAGCAGACTTATTCTTGAAACAACACTCAAGACCTATTATCTCAGTGCTTAAGGCTGCTAACATTTTGATAATAGCTAACAAAAATTGATTTTATAATAGACACAATTTGTCCATTTGTTCTTCATATCATTCTTATTTCCCTTGAGAAACTTTACAAACCTACTAAGAAAACTCCTTTGCAGACCATAGGACAACTTCTGTGATGATTATTGAAAAAACAGAAGAAAGAGGTTTTCAGTTTTTCTCATCACTATTGGCTAAGTTTCTTTTTCCAAAACCAAATTCTGCAGCAAAGATGGCTAGGTATACTATGCAAAATTCTATTTACAGCTATTAAACTTCTGTGAAGGTTGTAGGGTTATTTGTGAGTTAAATCTCGAAAATTAAGATTTCATAGAATCTTTCAAAGTCCTTCTTTACTATAAACATAAACTCTTTAAAGCAACTCAAGCTTTGTTATAATAGTGAGAAACACTTAATTTTATTAGAATATACAATGTGTACATTTATAACAGTGCTTCCATGATTGGTTATAGTTTTTATAAACTGCTTAAGATAAAATGGCTAAGAATATTTTACTGAAACTCAAACAGTAGTAATGAGTGCAGCATTGAGTACATCATAGGGTAGTTTTAAAATTAATTTCAGCTCCTTCATTTTCTTACCTGTAAGAATGTCACTTTTTCCATTCAAAAAATCAGAACGGTGTTAGATACATTAACACAGCCCATTAATTAGAAACTGCCACTTTGATGATTCATCAGTTCTCGAAACTGCTGTTCTTCATTATATCTTGGGTTCACTGTTGTACTTTGTTTCTACTTGGGTTTTTGTAATTGTTTCATTGAGTTTTATAACAGTAGGTAATTACCATAGTAGATTTCTATACTTTTGTGGGTAGCGATTTATTCTACTGATTTTCATAATTTGATAAAATTGTGAGTTTGTATTTTATTATTATTATTCATATTTTTGTTTCACAAGCCTACAGATATAATGTATGAAGCCTAACATTTACAGATATAGTGTATGAAGCCTAACTTACTTAAAAATGTGATTATTTTTCATTGGATGTTGATTTGCATGGCTATCAATACACAAAATGTGATGTTGTTGTGACTAGCTTTCTTTGTAGAGGACACTCATTAAACATGTGTTCATAAGAAACCTCAGGCAAAAGGCCAGTTTTCTCCGTAAATAATAGATGGGTAGAATAAAAGCCAGTGCAGCAGTAACTGGTAAAAAAACCTGTACAATTCAACTCAATACATATGTACGTATATAGTTTAAAATTTATTCTCCATAAGTGGGAATAAAAAACTTAAGAAATATGAGAAATAGAAATATTTAATTTAAACAGATAATATGGATTGTGAATAACATCAGAAATAAGATAAACCTAAATTGAAAGATTATATTTACAAGCCTACAGCTAGGGACTCTTAAATAAGTAAACAAATCAAGATGGAAATAATGTCTTCTTTATTTTATCAAGCTAGAATCCATATTTAATTATCTTATACTCACATTACTTGTTAAGTATTTAAAATGTTTCAATTCTACTAAAATGAATAAGTACTGAAGACATAGAATCAAGTTATCTTGTACTCACATGACTTGTTAAGTATTTCAAATATTTTCATTCTACTAAAACTGATAAGTACTGAAGACATAGAATCAAAGTATCTTGTACTCACATGATTTGTTAAGTATTTCAAATATTTTAATTCTACTAAAATTGATAAGTACTATAGGCATGGATTCCAATTATCTTGTACTCACATGACTTGTTAAGTATTTCAAATGAAAAATATTTGATAAAAATGACTGTAATAAAACATAACTAAATTATTGAGAATTACAGCTTTGTTTTACATATATATGTAAACTACTCACTAAGTGATGTCGAGAAAACCCACTTGTAGAGAAATATAAGTTTTACATATAATAAAACTACTCACTCAGTGATGTCGAGAAAACCCACTTGTAGAGAAATATAAGTTTTACATATATATTAAACTACTCACTCAGTGACATCGAGAAAACTCACTTGTAGAGAAATATAAGTTTTACATATAATAAAACTACTCACTCAGTGATGTCGAGAAAACCCACTTGTAGAGAAATATAAGTTTTACATATAATAAAACTACTCACTCAGTGATGTCGAGAAAACCCACTTGTAGAGAAATATAAGTTTTACATATATATTAAACTACTCACTCAGTGACATCGAGAAAACTCACTTGTAGAGAAATATAAGTTTTACATATAATAAAACTACTCACTCAGTGATGTCGAGAAAACCCACTTGTAGAGAAATATAAGTTTTACATATATATTCAACTACTCACTCAGTGATGTCAAGAAAACCCACTTGTAGAGAAATATGTATTAAACTACTTACTATTTCATAGAATTATAGAAGTAACTTTAAAAGTTGTAACAGTTGATCAAAAGTGTTTGGAAGAAAATCATCCATTAACTTTTACAATGAATTAATCACACACATTGCTGGCTTTTATATTTGATTTCAATATATATAAATAAATATAAATTAACATGCAATTCTAATAAACTGTCTAATTAAACTGGGTTCATCAACCAATCTCAAGTTATTTAAACATTGGTAAATATTATGTTTTTTGGGTATTATGAAAACCTAAAACCATACAATCAATTCTTCTGAGAATGTATTTATATCTATGTACAATTTTAAGTTGTGTTAACTGTTGAATTCATTGTTTTACAGGTATTAAAGTTTTAAAAATTTGAAAGTAATTGCAAATTGTTTCAACTCACCACTGCTACTGACTAAATCTTTGATAAGAGAAGGTTGACCTCGACCAGGAACTTTCAAGTACTTGGGGAACAGATATGGAAATTTTATTTCATGAACGTCATTCCCACTATTCAGCACATCGGCCAGCTTCTCTCGGAGCTCTCGATGTTCGATATTATCCAATTTAATAATATGTTCATTATGGACAGTCTTCTCTATGTCTGAAGCCTTTGATTCTCTGGAAAATGACCAAGATAGCTTCACGTTCAATTCAGTTTCATTAGACAACAATTCAGCAATTAGAGCAGACTGACTAGGAGGGCTGATGCTCCACACTGAAGTGGAATTTCCATTTAGTTCAATCAACGTAACATCTTTGACATCATAGTTGGCAAGAAAAGACTGAGCAGATGAATCTGATCGGTAGTAATACAACATTTTGTCCCAGTCATTCTGTGTAAAAGGCTTGAGTGAACTTCGCTGGGCACTCATTTTAAAAATGGGTTCATAGCCTTCAACAGTAATCTCCACTGTACAATCATATGGAGTATTTGGCAACCTCACAGTGTTGCCTAGGGCAAACAGCAGCAAAGGAAACCAGATGATTAGAATAATAAGGAACAGTAGCAGGCCTCCGACACCATACTTAATTAAGGCAGCACGATTAACTCCCCGTGGGGTGGGGTATTCAGCTTCCACTCGACGGATACACTTCAAGAGATAAATGTTTGTGAAAATATCTTCCATCTTCAACCAGTTACTCACATTCAAGCTGGTGTCTGTCCAAATCCAGTCCATCAGTGAGCGCAGTTCATAAAGAAAGGGAATCATCATGTAACTGGAAACATATTTAAAGATAGACTTACAAAATATTTAATATTATTAAAATGTTACTTAAAAATATTTAATGTTATTAAAATGTTACTTAAAAATATTTAATGTTATTAAAATGTACTTAAAATATTTAATGTTATTAAAATATTACTTAAAAATATTTAATGTCATTAAAAAGTTACTTCTTTCTTTCAAAACTTCTTTAAACATGTATCACATGTACTTCAGATTTCACAATGTGCTGCTTCATCATCAATATTTTACCAACATTCGTTCTAATACAGTTTTCATTTAACAATCTGTCATCAGAAGTAAATAGTTTGTTAAATTCAACAAGGTATAATAACAATCTATAACTACTCTATCTATAATATATATATCTGTACATGTGATATCTAACAGGTTTTATGTATTTATAACTACTGTATCTGTAATATATATATCACTACAAGTGATATCTAACAGGTTTTATGTATTTATAACTACTGTATCTGTAATATGTATATCTGTACATGTGATATCTAACAGGTTTTATGTATTTATAACTACTGTATCTGTAATATGTATATCTGTACATGTGATATCTAACAGGTTTTATGTATTTATAACTACTGTATCTATAATATATATATCACTACAACTGATATCTAATAGGTTTTATGTATTTATAACTACTGTATCTGTAATATGTATATCTGTACATGTGATATCTAACAGGTTTTATGTATTTATAACTACTCTATCTATAATATAGATATCTGTACATGTGATATCTAACAGGTTTTATGTATTTATAACTACTGTATCTATAATATATATATCACTACAAGTGATATCTAATAGGTTTTATGTATTTATAACTACTGTATCTGTAATATGTATATCTGTACATGTGATATCTAACAGGTTTTATGTATTTATAACTACTCTATCTATAATATAGATATCTGTACATGTGATATCTAACAGGTTTTATGTATTTATAACTACTGTATCTATAATATATATATCACTACAAGTGATATCTAATAGGTTTTATGTATTTATAACTACTGTATCTGTAATATGTATATCTGTACATGTGATATCTAACAGGTTTTATGTATTTATAACTACTCTATCTGTAATATGTATATCAGTACAAGTGATATCTAACAGGTTTTCTGTATTTATAACTACTCTATATATAATATGTATATCAGTACAAGTGATATCTAACAGGTTTTCTGTACGTATAACTACTCTATCTATAATATGTATATCAGTACAAGTGATATCTAACAGGTTTTCTGTATTTATAACTACTGTATCTGTAATATGTATATCAGTACAAGTGATATCTAACAGGTTTTCTGTGTTTATAACTACTCCATCTGTAATATGTATATCAGTACAAGTGATATCTAACAGGTTTTCTGTATTTATAACTACTCTATCTATAATATATATATCACTACAAGTGATATCTAATAGGTTTTATGTATTTATAACTACTGTATCTGTAATATGTATATCTGTACATGTGATATCTAACAGGTTTTATGTATTTATAACTACTCTATCTGTAATATGTATATCAGTACAAGTGATATCTAACAGGTTTTCTGTATTTATAACTACTCTATATATAATATGTATATCAGTACAAGTGATATCTAACAGGTTTTCTGTACGTATAACTACTCTATCTATAATATGTATATCAGTACAAGTGATATCTAACAGGTTTTCTGTATTTATAACTACTGTATCTGTAATATGTATATCAGTACAAGTGATATCTAACAGGTTTTCTGTATTTATAACTACTCCATCTGTAATATGTATATCAGTACAAGTGATATCTAACAGGTTTTCTGTATTTATAACTACTCTATCTATAATGTGTTTATCAGTGCATGATCCACAACATAACTTGTTTTATGTTTAAGACTCATGGAGAGAAGTAATACATACAGCGATTTTGTCAATTATGTTCTCTCCCAACAATAACAATAAACAAATGCATCACCATATCTAAAGTTGTACAAAATTAACAACTTTGTAATATAAACACACAGCTAAAAAAAATGTTCCAAAGAAAACAGGGGTTTCAAGTGAATATTTACCCTTTGAATAGGAAGTAATTAATGTAGTTGTATTCCTTGCAGAAGAGAATTCCAAGAATCCGTGTTGGATAACCAGATCGAATCTGATAAGCTGACAGCAAGAGATAGATGCACTTGATGAAGTACCACAGTTTTGGAGGTAGTCTAGCAGGACTTGTGAATTCTCTGTAGAAATGAAAAAAAACAGAATGGAAGTGACTGAAAGCAATGAAACATTAAGATAACTCAGTTTAGCTATTATAGCTTTTAATCCATTATGAATAACTTTAATAAAACAACAGATAAAATGTTGGTGTTGAACTTTTATAAAATAAAAACTACAGATTTTTAACACAATTTAATAAACAAAATTTAATAACTTGATAAAAAGTTAAAATGTGGTACACACCTCTCAGTTACCGCTGGTAGAATGAAGAACATCCACATGTGGACAACAAACACAAGGATAATCTGAAATATGAGTTTTCCCAAGATACACTTACGAAGGTAGAGAGCTCGATCAATCACAATCAGAGCAAACTGAGCTATTAACATTATCAGGAAAGGAACAGGAACCTGGAAATATTGAACAATATTTAAAACTTACTTCTTAAAGATGAGTTTTCCCAAGATACACTTACGAAGGTAGAGAGCTCGATCAATCACAATCAGAGCAAACTGAGCAATTAACATTATCAGGAAAGGAACAGGAACCTGGAAATATTGAACAATATTTAAAACTTACTTCTTAAAGATGAGTTTTCCCAAGATACACTTACGAAGGTAGAGAGCTCGATCAATCACAATCAGAGCAAACTGAGCAATTAACATTATCAGGAAAGGAACAGGAACCTGGAGATAGTGAACAATATTTAAAACTTACTTCTTAAAGATGAGTTTTCCCAAGATACACTTACGAAGGTAGAGAGCTCGATCAATCACAATCAGAGCAAACTGAGCAATTAACATTATCAGGAAAGGAACAGGAACCTGGAAATATTGAACAATATTTAAAACTTACTTCTTAAAGATGAGTTTTCCCAAGATACACTTACGAAGGTAGAGAGCTCGATCAATCACAATCAGAGCAAACTGAGCAATTAACATTATCAGGAAAGGAACAGGAACCTGGAGATAGTGAACAATATTTAAAACTTACTTCTTAAAGATGAGTTTTCCCAAGATACACTTACGAAGGTAGAGAGCTCGATCAATCACAATCAGAGCAAACTGAGCTATTAACATTATCAGGAAAGGAACAGGAACCTGGAGATATTGAACAATATTTAAAACTTACTTCTTAAAGATGAGTTTTCCCAAGATACACTTACGAAGGTAGAGAGCTCGATCAATCACAATCAGAGCAAACTGAGCAATTAACATTATCAGGAAAGGAACAGGAACCTGGAGATAGTGAACAATATTTAAAACTTACTTCTTAAAAATGAGTTTTCCCAAGATACACTTACGAAGGTAGAGAGCTCGATCAATCACAATCAGAGCAAACTGAGCAATTAACATTATCAGGAAAGGAACAGGAACCTGGGGATATTGAACAATATTTAAAACTTACTTCTTAAAGATGAGTTTTCCCAAGATACACTTACGAAGGTAGAGAGCTCGATCAATCACAATCAGAGCAAACTGAGCTATTAACATTATCAGGAAAGGAACAGGAACCTGGAGATATTGAACAATATTTAAAACTTACTTCTTAAAGATGAGTTTTCCCAAGATACACTTACGAAGGTAGAGAGCTCGATCAATCACAATCAGAGCAAACTGAGCAATTAACATTATCAGGAAAGGAACAGGAACCTGGGGATATTGAACAATATTTAAAACTTACTTCTTAAAGATGAGTTTTCCCAAGATACACTTACGAAGGTAGAGAGCTCGATCAATCACAATCAGAGCAAACTGAGCAATTAACATTATCAGGAAAGGAACAGGAACCTGGGGATATTGAACAATATTTAAAACTTACTTCTTAAAGATGAGTTTTCCCAAGATACACTTACGAAGGTAGAGAGCTCGATCAATCACAATCAGAGCAAACTGAGCAATTAACATTATCATGAAAGGAACAGGAACCTGGAGATATTGAACAATATTTAAAACTTACTTCTTAAAGATGATTTTATCATGAATAGCGAACACTTAACATTATCAGGGAAAGATAATAGCTTAGAATGTTTACACGTATTGTATCATGAAGAGAATATCCTAGAAGAGACTGAACCCAGTCAAGTTGATGTTAGATAATAGCTTAGAATGTTTACATGTATTGTATCATGAAGAGAATCTCTTAGAAGAGACTGAACCCAGGCAAGTTGATGTTAGACTAGCAACTCACATGATGTATAGGATCTCTTACAATAGAATAAACTAAATCACATTAAAGTTAAATTATAAACTCACATGATTTCTAATGTACTTACAATATGCATTAAAATAGACTGAAATGATTCAAGTTTTTTTTAGAACACAAAAAGACAGGTTGGCTGTACCTCGTTTTCTTCAACATGTAGCAATAAACATAATAGGTATTTTGCACTTTGTTTTCTTCAACATATAACACTAAACAGGATAGGTTGACATATCTTGTTTTCTTCAACATGTAGCAATAAACATAATAGGTATTTTGCACTTTGTTTTCCTCAACATATAACACTACACAGGATAGGTTGACATATCTTGTTTTCTTCAACATGTAGCAATAAACATAATAGGTATTTTGCACTTTGTTTTCCTCAACATATAACACTACACAGGATAGGTTGACGCACCTTGTTTTCTTCGACATGTAGCAATAAACATAATAGGTATTTTGCACTTTGTTTTCCTCAACATATAACACTAAACAGGATAGGTTGACATATCTTGTTTTCTTCAACATATAACAATAAACATAATAGGTATTTTGCACTTTGTTTTCTTCAACATATAACACTAAACAGGATAGGTTGACATACCTTGTTTTCTTCAACATATAGCAATAAACATAATAGGTATTTTGCACTTTGTTTTCTTCAACATATAACACTAAACAGGATAGGTTGACATACCTTGTTTTCTTCAACATATAGCAATAAACATAATAGGTATTTTGCACTTTGTTTTCTTCAACATATAACACTAAACAGGATAGGTTGACATACCTTGTTTTCCTCAACATATAACACTAAACAGGATAGGTTGACATACCTTGTTTTCTTCAACATATAACAATAAACATAATAGGTATTTTGCACTTTATTTTCTTCAACATATAACACTAAACGGGATAGGTTGACATACCTTGTTTTCTTCAACATATAACAATAAACATAATAGGTATTTTGCACTTTGTTTTCTTCAACATATAACACTACACAGGATAGGTTGACGCACCTTGTTTTCTTCGACATGTAGCAATAAACATAATAGGTATTTTGCACTTTGTTTTCCTCAACATATAACACTAAACAGGATAGGTTGGCATACCTTGTTTTCTTCGACATATGAAGCAACACCTCCATCAGCTCTATCAGTCTAGACATAACAAATATAAAGAAATTTTCTAATTTATTAAACAGTTATGAATTAGGTATGCAAGGAAAACTGAATTTTTATTATAACATGCTTAGTTTCATAAACACTCTTTATTTATAATTCTCAAGGTTTCAATAAGATAAACAGTTAATCTGAAATTTTTCACCACCTGAAGACTGTAATTTAAATATAGCTTTTGTAGATGCTACATTTCAACTATAAGAATGATAAAAACAGCCCTGTTTACATCTACGTAATCATTTAATTTAAAACTTATTACTGACGTATAAAATATTTATTTCAATTTAATAATTAATCCTTGTTTTATTATGAGGCTTATAATTTGAAAAATGTTTTATGCAATTTTTCCAGTTACTAATTAAATGTAACAAGAAATTCTTACTTCTGTCAGGTTAGTCTGTTTATGTACAAAGATAACTCTTCCATTAAAACTTTCTACTGTTTTCAATATTTTGTATAATGTCTAAATATCAACAGGTTTGTTAGATAAATAGTCAAGTTAGCACGCCCCCCAAAAAATGTACATAAACTGTGAGGCTGTTTGTACTTACACCAAATGCCCAGTATCCAAACACAACTATTAAGAAGTTGACAAATTCACAGAGAAACATAAGTGCATATACATCCACAGTTACCCGATACTCTGGACTCAGCAGGTTCACAAAAAACTTTCTGAAAAGCCCTCTACAACTGTAAAATTAAAAAAAAAGCTTTTATTGAAGGAAATAACTGAACCTGTATGTATAAATACCTTTAACAGATAATTTCTACTTGAAAACAACTGCAAGCTATTTCAATATATTCTTGTAACATTTTCTTTTTTTTCAGAAAATTCGTTTAGATTATTTGCAAAAACAAATATTCAAACTCAACAAAAACATTTTGTTTCCTCTTCTATGGGTATTTCACATACTAACTTAATATGCACTGAAACATAGATCTAGCTTACAAAAACATTTTGTTTCCTCTACTATGGGTATTACACATACTAACTTAATATGCACTGAAACATAGATCTAGCTTACAAAAACATTTTGTTTCCTCTACTATGGGTATTACACATACTAACTTAATATGCACTGAAACATAGATCTAGCTTACAAAATCATTTTGTTTCCTCTACTATGGGTATCACACATACTAACTTAATATGCACTGAAACATAGATCTAGCTTACAAAAACATTTTGTTTTCTCTTCTATGGGTATTACACATACTAACTAAATATGCACTGAAACATAGATCTAGCTTACAAAAACATTTTGTTTCCTCTACTATGGGTATTACACATACTAACTTAATATATACTGAAACATTGATCTAGCTTACAAAAACATTTTGTTTCCTCTACTATGGGTATTACACATACTAACTTAATGTGTACTGAAACATTGATCTAGCTTACAAAATCATTTTGTTTCCTCTACTATGGGTATTTTACATACTAACTTAATATGCACTGAAACATAGATCTAGCTTACAAAAACATTTTGTTTCCTCTTCTATGGGTATTACACATACTAACTAAATATGCACTGAAACATAGATCTAGCTTACAAAAACATTTTGTTTCCTCTACTATGGGTATTACACATACTAACTAAATATGCACTGAAACATAGATCTAGCTTACAAAAACATTTTGTTTCCTCTACTATGGGTATTACACATACTAACTTAATATATACTGAAACATTGATCTAGCTTACAAAAACATTTTGTTTCCTCTACTATGGGTATTACACATACTAACTTAATATGCACTGAAACATAGATCTAGCTTACAAAAACATTTTGTTTCCTCTTCTATGGGTATTACACATACTAACTAAATATGCACTGAAACATAGATCTAGCTTACAAAAACATTTTGTTTCCTCTACTATGGGTATTACACATACTAACTTAATATGCACTGAAACATAGATCTAGCTTACAAAAACATTTTGTTTCCTCTACTATGGGTATCACACATACTAACTTAATATGCACTGAAACATAGATCTAGCTTACAAAAACATTTTGTTTCCTCTTCTATGGGTATTACACATACTAACTAAATATGCACTGAAACATAGATCTAGCTTACAAAAACATTTTGTTTCCTCTACTATGGGTATTACACATACTAACTTAATATATACTGAAACATTGATCTAGCTTACAAAAACATTTTGTTTCCTCTACTATGGGTATTACACATACTAACTTAATATATACTGAAACATAGATCTAGCTTACAAAATCATTTTGTTTCCTCTACTATGGGTATTACACATACTAACTTAATATGCACTGAAACATAGATCTAGCTTAGAAAAACATTTTGTTTCCTCTACTATGGGTATTACACATACTAACTTAATATGCACTGAAACATAGATCTAGCTTACAAAAACATTTTGTTTCCTCTACTATGGGTATTACACATACTAACTTAATATGCACTGAAACATAGATCTAGCTTACAAAAACATTTTGTTTCCTCTACTATGGGTATTACACATACTAACTTAATATGCACTGAAACATAGATCTAGCTTACAAAATCATTTTGTTTCCTCTACTATGGGTATTACACATACTAACTTAATATGTACTGAAACATTGATCTAGCTTACAAAAACATTTTGTTTCCTCTACTATGGGTATTACACATACTAACTTAATATGTACTGAAACATAGATCTAGGTTACAAAAACATTTTGTTTCCTCTACTATGGGTATTACACATACTAACTTAATGTGTACTGAAACATTGATCTAGCTTACAAAAACATTTTGTTTCCTCTACTATGGGTATTTTACATACTAACTTAATATGCACTGAAACATAGATCTAGCTTACAAAAACATTTTGTTTCCTCTACTATGGGTATTTTACATACTAACTTAATATGCACTGAAACATTGATCTAGCTTACAAAATCATACCAAAAAAGCATTTACTTTCTAATTTGCTCTTGTAATCACCAAGACATAAACTCAGAATCTGCAAATTGACTAACTGGCTGAAAGTAACAGACAGAGTGATAAATGTATTAACTCAATAGTTAATAATAAATCAATTAAAGTGTAAGTTGGATTTTATACTGTTCAAACCGTTTAAAAAGTTTGGTCTAAATTTAAGATGTTAAGTCACGTCAGTCATGTTACATTAACTCTCCCTCCAAACATTCAATGATACAAACCTCTAGAAATATCTAGATTAAAAACAACAACAAAGCTTCAACATAATAAAATAAATAGGTAATGATAGCTTTTCTGTGTAGTAAGAAAACATCTTACTGCATATCTGAAAACATTTTACATCAAAATAAATTTCAGTATTAAACTTGCACCTGTAAATAAGATGTGACTAGACAAATCATACTAACAAATAAGTTAAACTAACAAATAAGTTATGAAATAAGTTTCATAAGTTGTATGAAAACTACATAACATTAAAGGTTCCCCATTTTTATTATTCAAGTATAAATAGTTTATTCAAACAAACTCTGCTAAACCCCCTTACCAGAACACAATTATACAAACCATTTGTTAATAGTATAAAAGAATTTAAGCTAAGAGAACTCACAAATTTGAAGATGTTTTTCTATCTTCTGATTTTTGTTCATCTAGAATCAAAAAGTAATATTTTAGTTGGAGATACAGTGTCTTCCAAAACTATAGTTATAACTAAGTTAAGAACAATTCTTGTTAAACCTATTCAACAAGACATGTAACATGAAATTCTGTTTATGTATGCAGTTAAATAAGTGAGTACTTGTGAATAAACATTTATACCAACAAGTATATTTGCAACTGTGCACTTATCAAATTAATCAATTTATTTTAGAGAACACCTGACCATTTTGTTTAATAGAAATGTGAACTGACCATTTTGTTTAATACAAATGTGAACTGACCATTTTGTTTAATACAAATGTGAACTGACCATTTTGTTTAATAGAAATGTGAACTGACCATTTTGTTTAATAGAAATGTGAACTGACCATTTTGTTTAATAGAAATGTGAACTGACCATTTTGTTTAATAGAAATGTGAATTGACCATTTTGTTTAATAGAAATGTGAACTGACTATTTTGTTTAATAGAAATGTGAACTGACCATTTTGTTTAATAGAAATGTAAACTGACCATTTTGTTTAATAGAAATGTAAACTGACCATTTTGTTTAATAGAAATGTAAACTGACTATTTTGTTTAATAGAAATGTGAACTGACTATTTTGTTTAATAGAAATGTGAACTGACCATTTTGTTTAATAGAAATGTGAACTGACTATTTTGTTTAATAGAAATGTGAACTGACCATTTTGTTTAATAGAAATGTGAACTGACCATTTTGTTTAATAGAAATGTGAACTGACCATTTTGTTTAATAGAAATGTAAACTGACAATTTTGTTTAATAGAAATGTGAACTGATTATTTTGTTTAATAGAAATGTGAACTGACCATTTTGTTTAATAGAAAATGAACTGACCATTCTGTTTAATAGAAATAATAAAATCATCATTAATGTCTACTATCAACTAATAATAATTTAGATACTGTCAATAACAGACACAATTAACTACAAAACTTTCTGTTAAGATATCATCAGCCACAAATTTCTTGGTTAAGACACCATCATCCACAATTTTTTTGATTAAGCCACCATCATCCATAAACTTCCTAGTTAAGACAACATCAGCCATGAATTTCCTAGCTAAAACACTATCATCCACAAACATCCTGGCTGGCATGCAACTGTCCACAAACCTTTTGATTAAGACACCATCATCCACGAATTTCCTAGTTAAGACACTATCATTGGCAAATATCCTGGTTAATACACAATTGTCCACAAGCCTTATGATTATTACACCATCGCCCACAAACCTTTTGGTTAAAACAACATCATCCATAAACTTCCTGGTTAAGACACCATAAGGTAAAATCCTACTGGTTAAGACACCATTGTCTACAAACTTCCTGACTAAGACATCGTCAGCCACAAACCTTCTGATTCAGAAAGCATGAGCCATAAACCTCCTGGTTAAGACACCATCAATCACAAGCATCCTGGCTAAGACACAATCAGGTGTAAACCTTCTAGCTAAGACACTATCAGCCACAAACCTTCTGACTAAGGCACCATCAGCCACAAACCTTCTGGCTAAGTCACCATCAGCCAAAACCTCCTAGTTAAAACATCATCATCTAAGAAACTTTCACTAAGAGGTAATATAAACAACAAATGTTTACCCTAAGGCAGTGTCAACTACTAAACTGCTTCTTCATGGCAGCATCAAGTACATTTTGCTTCAAGAACTTTGAATTATAAGTCTTCCTGACATGTAAAAGAAGTTATTAATAATTACCTGGCTTACATACGTCACCATACTGATTAATGGACCCTAAAAGATCTTCACTGTCTTGACTTCTACCTGTTTCATCAGTCTTTCTGTCTGTTGCTTCTTGTTGCATTGCTTTCTGGCCTTCTACACAAACAAGCTGTTGGAAATTAATTACATATAGCTTTAGAGATGGACAAATGCATGTGATATTACATCATTAGTAGTTCAACTGTAACACTAACTTGTAAATAATGTAAAACAATAAACATGTGAGATGCGTCTTTCACCATTTGCATTAACAGTATAACTCTTGAGATTGAACTAACTTAAGGTTGATAACATTATACCATAATTACTAACATGGAATTTACATCAACTATTTACCACAATTATATTAACACACTTTGTCTTTTAACACTTAAGTTAAGGTATGTTATTATTTATTTAGCTCATTGTTTAAACCTTTCATGTTGTGGTTAATAAGTAGCAGCATAAGAAAAATGCTTTTCATTATGAGAAAACATTTCACATTGAGAAGTATGGAGTGTATAACGTTAAATGTTCAAATGTTTTGTTTGTTTGATGTTAAACAAAAGATGCACAATAGGCTATCTTTGCTGTGCCCATCATCACAAACATCAGGACCTGATGTTTAATATCATAAAGCCTCAGACTTAACACCGAGTGTCTAGGGGGAATAAGTGTAAAATAAAATGTTAAGGAATGAAACTACAATCCACGACCTTTGTGAGAGAGCACACAACTTGTCCTAACATAATGTATAATTCACTTGTCAGTTGTCTTACAGTATGTACCATAAGAGGCCTGAAATCCAACATTTACCACTTTCTTGAACACTTTTCATTTAACATATTAATATCTTCTTGACCTAAACCCTTTGACAACTTTATTATTTATATTTCAATAATCAATAAAATTGAAATCTGGAATTACTAAAACAGAACATATAAAAGTGTAAAACATACCAACCAGTCTCTGTCTGACTCAGGTCTGTCTGCCATCAGTTCCGAAGATAAAACATTAGATTTCTCATCCAAGACTTCTCTAGAAGAACTCTGAGCATTCTCTTCATCTTTCCACAATCCTAAACTCTAGATATCACAATCAATGTGCTAGGTTCCTTATGAAACACAGCTTTTATCTTTCCAAAACTGTTCTCACTTCTCACACAATAAAGAACATTTTACTAACATATGCCACATAATTCATACCTTGTGTTCTTCTCACACCATTAACAACATTTTAGTAACATATATGTCACATAATTAATACTCTGTGTTCTTCTCACACAATAAAGAACATTTTACTAACATATGCCACATAATTTATACCCTGTGTTCTTCTCACACCATAAACATTTTAGTAACATATATGTCACATAATTAATACTCTGTGTTCTTCTCACATCATAAAAAACATTTTACCAAGATATATGTGACATAATTAATACACAGTACTCTTCTCACACCCTAAAGAACGTTTAATTACCATACAAGGTCTGTTGTTGTTGTTTCACTGTATCGGTATTTGGGTATTGATGTTGTTAAATACCCAGGAGAGTCTGGTACATTTGACCTCTTCCTCCCTCCCGAACGATTATAGCGTCTGTCTTTAGGTGTTTTTATTTTATTTTATTTATTTATTTATTAATTTTTTAAGCTTTGGGCCAGAGTAATAGAATGACATCATACTCAGGCCCATTTCAGGGCTCAGTCCATGCATGGACGAACAAGAAGTGTTTTTTTTGTTTTGTTTTTTTTCCTTCATTTCTTTTTTTTTGGTATTTTCATATATATATATATTTTTTATTATTTTTCTCCTTTTTCTTGATAGAGAGAATGCTACTACTACTTGTAGTAACACAAACACAAAAAAAAGAAAGTAATTATAATAATTGTTATTCAATAATTGAATGATAATTCAATAGGAGAGAAAAAAATGATTACAAAAAAACGAAAAAAGAAAATAATAATTATAATAATAAAAGAAACAAGGACTAAGTGTCTAGTGCATAGTGGCCAGCTTGTGTTACATTTCTTAAATATATGTTAAAAGGGGAGAGGTGTTTAGGACCATTTACATCATGTACGTGATATCTGTCGAGATCACACATTAAGTCATTTTTATGCCAATTCTTATTGAAATATTTTAGAGAATTATGCAAGAGTCTTTCAGCTATTGTATCTATGTTTGCATACTTGTGCATGAATGTGGTTGAGGTGCTACGTGGTACTTTATATGCTGAAGTTAGTACTGAATTTTGTATACGTTGAAGTTTCTGTACATGTGTGGGTGTTATGTTAATCCAGGCAGGTGATGCATATTCTATTGTTGGTCTAATGTACGTTTTGTAGATTTTAAGTATGTTGTCTGGTGATGTTCCTTGGATTTTACCTGAAAGACTTCTTGCATAGTTTGCTCTTTTCCAGATTTGTATCAGTACATTTTTAATATGTGGTAGCCACGTAATTTTGAGTCATAGGTTAGACCTAGAAATTTAGCAGAAGTAGTAGTCAGTAAAAGTGATCCATTCATATAGAGTTTTGGTGGATCTTTTTTCAGCTTATTCAGTCTGCTGAATACTATGACTTGGGTTTTTGGAATATTGATTTTGATTCTGTATTTTTGGCAGTATTCTTCGATGTTATTTAGGACTGGTTGTAGGTTCGTTGCTGCTATTGACGGAGTGGGGGCACTTTTCCAGACTGCTACATCGTCAGCGAACTGTGATGCATAACCTAAATTTAGGTCCGACAGAGGCATATTACTCACGTACATGATAAATAATATAGGGCTAACAACCCCTCCCTGCGGGACTCCTGCTTCGGGTGAAAAGGACCCTGAGTGGGCCCCATTTACATTTACTTTACACATTCTGTTATCCAGGAAGTTGGACAGCCAGCGAATAGTTTCCTGGGGTAATGCCATTTCAAGTAATCTATGTCGTAAGCCGTTATGCCACACTGTGTCAAATGCTTTCTCAATGTCGAGAAAGCAAGCTACAGTGCATTCTTTTTTGTTGAAGCTGTCGGTAACTGATTCTGTAAGTCGAATCAGGTGGTCTGTAGTTTGGCGGTTTTTTCGACTGACTGCTACTTCTGCTAAATTTCTAGGTCTAACCTATGACTCAAAATTAACGTGGCTACCACATATTAAAAATGTACTGATACGAATCTGGAAAAGAGCAAACTATGCAAGAAGTCTTTCAGGTAAAATCCAAGGAACATCACCAGACAACATACTTAAAATCTACAAAACGTACATTAGACCAACAATAGAATATATATCACCTGCCTGGATTAACATAGCACCCACACATGTACAGAAACTTCAACGTATACAAAATTCTGTACTAACTTCAGCATACAAAGTACCACGTAGCACCTCAACCACATTCATGCACAAGTATGCAAACATAGATACAATAGCTGAAAGACTCTTGCATAATTCTCTAAAATATTTCAATAAGAATTGGCATAAAAATGACTTAATGTGTGATCTCGACAGATATCACGTACATGATGTAAATGGTCCTAAATACCTCTCCCCTTTTAACATATATTTAAGAAATGTAACACAAGCTGGCCACTATGCACTAGACACTTAGTCCTTGTTTATTTTTATTTTTATAATTATTATTTTCTTTTTTAATCATTATTATATTTTTTTTATTTCTCTTATTGAATTATTATTCAAGTATTGAATAATAATAATTATTATTACTTTCTTTTCTGTGTGAGTGTTTGTGTTACTACAAGTAGTAGTAGCATTCTCTCAATCGAGAAAAAGGAGAAAAATACAAAAAAAAAATATATATGAAAATACAAAAAAAAATTAAATGAAAAAAATAAAAAAACTTCTTGTTCGTCCATGCATGGACTGAGCCCTGAAATGGACCTGAGTATGATGTTATACTTTTACTCTGGCCCAAAGCTTTAAAAAAAAAAAAAACCCTAAAGACAGACGCTATAATCGTTCGGGAGGGAGGAAGAGGTCAAATGTACCTGACCCTCCTGGGTATTTAACAACATCAATACCCAAATACCCACACAGTCAAACTTGGAACTAATTTTGAATTTTCTTCTAAGTAAACTGACAGACGATTACAAATTATCCTCTCTAATACTTTGCCAATACAACTGGTTAAGCTAATCGGGCGGTAGTTGTTTGGTTTATTTGCTGGCTTTCCTTCTTTCTGGAACATTAATATTATTGCTTCCTTCCAAGAAACGGGGATATATCCAGCTGATAGTGAGAGATTAAATAACGCTGTTAGGTGTTCATATAATCTCTGAGTGCCTTGTTTTAGGAGGATAGCTTGAATACCATCTTCTCCAGGGGCTTTGTTTTTTGTGTTGTTAATAGCAGTTACGACTTCTGTTACAGTGATATGTTTTACCCAGATGATGAGTGCTCCAGTCTTTTGTTTTTTCTTGGTGTGTAATAGTGTTGACTGGAAATTTAGGTGTAAAAATGCTTCTGTTTTGATCAATAAAGTTTGTGACTGTATTATAAAAGTATCTGTTCATGTCTGGTTCATGATGTGTCTTGAACGTGTTTTCTAGGTGTTTTTAAATATCTCGGCTTTTTCTGTGTTAGTGTATGCTGTTTCTCCATCCAGTTCCAGTGGTGGATATACTGTGTTTGTTGTTCCTGTATTAGTAAATCTTTTCAAGTGTGTCCAGAATTGTTTAGGATCAGTTTTGTGATTTAGATCGGAACAGAAGATGTCCCAGTTTTCTTGTTTCTGTTGTCTGATTAAGTTTCGTATTTTATTCCTTATTGTGTTTATCTGAGTTTTAAGTGTGGGGTTGCGATTTTGTATGTACTGTCTGCGGAGTATACGTCTGTTTTTTAATTAAGTGTATTATGTCTTTATGTGGTTGCCATGAATGAATTGTTGTGAAGTGTTTTTGTTTCGGTATCGAACTGTTGGTTGCATGTTTTAGACACTCAGAGATGATATGACAGTATGCATCTATATCTGATGCGTCCGCGGCAAAATGTAGTACTTCGGGAGGTAAGGTTTCATTTAATATAGTTTGAAAAACTGGCCAATTAGCTTTTTTGTAGTTCAGTTGGTCTCTCACTATGATTTTATTTAAGTGGGGGGTGAGATTGAAGATACACCAAACTGGGAGGTGGTCACTATCTATATCGTGACCAACATGAAAATTTACGAATTTGCGACTCATATTTGACGAACACAGGCATAGGTCCAGTATTTCACTGGTGCCGTGTGCGTACGAGATATGTGTCGGTGTTGCATCGTTTAATAAAGTCATGTTTGATTCATCCAAAAATTGAAAAAGTAAATTGCCATTTGCGTTTGTACTACGACAGTTGAATGCTATATGTTTACTGTTTAGGTCGCCGATAATAATAAGATTACAGTTGCTATTATACAATATATTCAATAGATTTACATCTAACACTGTACTAGGCGAGCAGTAGATGCACGCCACAGTAACGTCTGTATGATTTTGCGTTTTTACATTAATAATTATAGATTCATTACTGGAAGAGATAGTAAGTTCCTGAACTATAAGTTCAGTCTTATACAATAATAAAAGACCTCTGTTTGGGTCTCTATTATCCTTCCTGTCATGTCTAATAATGGAGTAGCCGTTTAGTTTAAATCGATGGTAGTTGTATAAGAGAGTTTCACTAATTATAATTACATCAGGTTTTATGGAGCTTGTTGTATCTTCAATCTCATGTTTCTTGGAAGCAAGAGCACCCTGGATATTGATGTGTAGAACTGTGAAGTTATCCATGTTTAATAGAGTTTATGATAGAGGTTAAAATTTGCGGCAGGAATTTGTGTATGTTTTTCAAAATGATTTTAACTATTATGTCTGTGAGACTGTCTGTTCAAAAAATACGCGGACTGTTTGAATTGCGCGGCTCCAGTTGGTTCCATGGGAATCCGCTTGGTGTCGCTAGGTTCGCACAGATCACCTGATTACGACGCCATTTCCCGATTGCAGATATCTTCATTTGTGTATTAGCTACGCGGTTTTAAGTGGAGTGCGATTATTTCGTTTGGCGGATTTCAGAATGAATGACCTGAAGGAGCAACGACTTGCTGTGAAATTTTGTATTAAACTTGGAAAATCTGCGACTGAAACTTTTGCTATGCTTAACACGGTTTACGGTGATGTTGCTATGAAGTGTACGGCATGTTTCAAGTGGCATGAACGTTTTAAGGATGGTCGACAGTCCATTGAAGATGATAAGCGTCCTAGACGTCCTTGCACGTCAACTGACGACCCACACGTCGACAAAATCAACACCCTGGTGCGGGCAAATCGACGTCTGACTGTCAGGGAGCTTGCTGAAGAGTGTGGGGTATCAGTTGGATCTTGTTACGAGATTTTGACCGAAAAATTGAAGATGCACCGCGTTGCTGCGAAATTTGTGCCTCAGAACTCGTGAGTTTTTGGCCAAACACTCGATCACTGTTCTTCCCCACCCCCCCTACTCACCTGACCTTGCTCCTTGCGATTTTTTCTTGTTCCCCAAACTCAAAAGACCCTTGAAACGAAGAAGATTTGAGACGATTCCCGAGATTAAGGCAAATGCGACGAAGGAGCTGGAGGACATTACAAAAGAAGCATACCAGGACTGTTTCAACAAGTGGAAACACCGTTGGGATAAGTGTATGCGTTGGGGAGGAGAGTACTTTGAAGGGGTCCCAGACCTGTAACTTCTAAATAAAGTACATTTTGTTTTATGACGTCAGTCCGCGTATTTTTTGAACAGCTCTCGTATAAGTCCATAATTCATATGCTGTACTCTACTCACACCATAAACATTTTACTGACATATATGACACATAATTAATATCCAATACATTTCTCACAACCTAGACAATATTTTACTAACATATGTTTGTCATATAATTCATAACCTGTGTTCTTCTCATACCACAAACAACATTTTGCTGACATATATGTCACATACTTAATACACAGTACTCTTTTCTTGGCCTAAACAACACTTTCTCAAAGAAAAGCTGTAAGCAGAATAAAATTTATTAATTATTTACTAAATAAAAAAAATTAAAACTTACATTTGAGAGAACTTGACATTTATTTTAACATTTTTTTTTACATATTTTCAGAAGATATTGAAATATGCTCATAAAAGGAAGACAACTGTTTTAAATCACTTCGAGTAGGATGTATTTACATTAATAATTTCTTAATGAATCTTTAATTATGCCAAGATTACTTGAAATGTTTATCTTTAATTATCCTGAAAAATAAATTTTTTACAGCTCACATGAAGCATCTTGTTCCAAATTGGAGTTGTAACTTATATCACTTGAATTTTTAGCATCGTAACTGAATAAGTTCTGTTTGTTTTTGAGTTTCATGCAAAGGTGCACAAGGACTCTCTGTGCTAATTCCTAACTTAGCAGCACAAGACTAGAGGGAAGACAGATAGTTATCACTACCAACGTTTGAGCTACTCTTTTTCAAACAAGAAGTGGGATTGACCATGACATCATAGTGCCCCCAAGGCTGAAAGAGCAACCATATTTGTTGTGATTGGGATTGGAACCCGTGACCCTGAGATTATGAGTTAAGTGCCTTAACCACTTGGCCTGACCCGAATATTTCACATGTATAAAACAGGTAGTAACTGAGCCTGATCATTTCAAAATACCCTCACACTGTACCTCACTGAGATATTACTGATGAGTATTTAAATTATAAAATGTAGGGTATTTTTGGATTAAAATTAGTAGTGGATATTTACCTTTAACACAAAACGATGGAAGAAAACTACAAGAAGAAGGGCCAAATCATACACTGCATAGTTGTTTTTCTTTTCAATGCCCAAAATTCTTGGTGCCCAGAAAGGAGCATTGACATGAGTTTCTACGTTCCAAGGGAAAAAGTCAAACTGGAACAGGTATTTGATGAGTACCACAACCTAAACAGTAAAAAGTCAAACTGGAACAGGTATTTGATGAGTACCACAACCTAAACAGTAAAAAGTCAAACTGGAACAGGTATTTGATGAGTACCACAACCTAAACAGTAAAAAGTCAAACTGGAACAGGTATTTGATGAGTACCACAACCTAAACAGTAAAAGTCAAACTGGAACAGGTATTTGATGAGTACCACAACCTAAACAGTAAAAGTCAAACTGGAACAGGTATTTGATGAGTACCACAACCTAAACAGTAAAAGTCAAACTGGAACAGGTATTTGATGAGTACCACAACCTAAACAGTAAAAGTCAAACTGGAACAGGTATTTGATGAGTACCACAACCTAAACAGTAAAAAGTCAAACTGGAACAGGTATTTGATGAGTACCACAACCTAAACAGTAAAAGTCAAACTGGAACAGGTATTTGATGAGTACCACAACCTAAACAGTAAAAGTTAAACTGGAACAGGTATTTGATGAGTACCACAACCTAAACAGTAAAAGTCAAACTGGAACAGGTATTTGATGAGTACCACAACCTAAACAGTAAAAAGTCAAACTGGAACAGGTATTTGATGAGTACCACAACCTAAACAGTAAAAGTCAAACTGGAACAGGTATTTGATGAGTACCACAACCTAAACAGTAAAAGTCAAACTGGAACAGGTATTTGAGGAGTACCACAACCTAAACAGTAAAAGTCAAACTGGAACAGGTATTTGATGAGTACCACAACCTAAACAGTAAAAGTCAAACTGGAACAGGTATTTGATGAGTACCACAACCTAAACAGTAAAAGTCAAACTGGAACAGGTATTTGATGAGTACCACAACCTAAACAGTAAAAGTCAAACTGGAACAGGTATTTGATGAGTACCACAACCTAAACAGTAAAAGTCAAACTGGAACAGGTATTTGATGAGTACCACAACCTAAACAGTAAAAAGTCAAACTGGAACAGGTATTTGATGAGTACCACAACCTAAACAGTAAAAAGTTAAACTGGAACAGGTATTTGATGAGTACCACAACCTAAACAGTAAAAAAGTCAAACTGGAACAGGTATTTGATGAGTACCACAACCTAAACAGTAAAAAGTCAAACTGGAACAGGTATTTGATGAGTACCACAACCTAAACAGTAAAAAGTCAAACTGGAACAGGTATTTGATGAGTACCACAACCTAAACAGTAAAAAGTCAAACTGGAACAGGTATTTGATGAGTACCACAACCTAAACAGTAAAAGTCAAACTGGAACAGGTATTTGATGAGTACCACAACCTAAACAGTAAAAGTCAAACTGGAACAGGTATTTGATGAGTACCACAACCTAAACAGTAAAAAAGTCAAACTGGAACAGGTATTTGATGAGTACCACAACCTAAACAGTAAAAGTCAAACTGGAACAGGTATTTGATGAGTACCACAACCTAAACAGTAAAAAGTCAAACTGGAACAGGTATTTGATGAGTACCACAACCTAAACAGTAAAAAGTCAAACTGGAACAGGTATTTGATGAGTACCACAACCTAAACAGTAAAAAGTTAAATCTGTAATACAGCTAAGACACAACATTTTGGCAATGTAAAATAACATAATACACAAGTCATTTGTGGCTGCTATATGCACCTCTTAAGATAAGCACACTGTTTGGCACTACCCATCATGTTTAACTTAGAGTGACATAACACTACCCAATGTACTTTCTAACTTGTTTCACTGTTATATTAAACCTACTCTGACATAATATTATCCACTGTACTGTCAGACTCACTTCATTGTTATATTAAACCCACTATGACATAACACCACCCTGTGTACTGTCAGACCTACTTCATTGTTATATTAAATCTACTCTGACATAACACTACCCAATGTATTGTCTTACTCACTTCATTGTTATATTAAACCTACTCTAACATAAAACTACCAAATATACTTTCTAACTTGCTTCACTGTTATATTAAACCTATAAACCTACTCTGACATAATATTATCACATGTACTGTTGGATTAACTTTATTGTTATATTAAACCTACTCCGACATAACACCATCCAATGTACTGTCTCATTCACTTCATTGTTATATTAAACCCACTATGACATAACACCACCCTGTGTACTGTCTGACTCACTTCATAGTTACATTAAACATACTCTCACATAATATCATTTAGCATACTGTCTGACTCACTTCATATTTATGCTAAACCTATTCTGACATAATACATGCATATTGTAGCTATTCACTCTCACATCTCACTTCTTAGTATAAGTAACGGTTATAATGCAAAAGTTCTACCTCAGTATAAGTAATGACAGTAATCCAAAAGATTATGTAAGTGTTACCTCAGTATAGGTAATGATGGTAATCCAAAAGGTCTTGGAAGGCCTTGGAACAGATAAGGTTCCCCAAAGAAAGACCATAATGGGCAATGGTAGAGACAACAAACTTGCAGATTTCAGTTGATTGATTACAATAATGAAATAACACAACACGTCAGAATGAGAGACGATAGCATAGTAACATGCTACCAGGAAACGCAAAATAGTTGGTTGGTTCTTCTCAAAATCTCTCTTTATAGCATCTAATGTACTGAATCGCCCAGGGCTGAAATAAAAGTTAACAAGAAAGACAAGTTTATCGTTTAAAATAAAACATGTTATAGTGTAAGAATTAATACATGCAATTCTATTTCCCTTATGAAGAATGTTTTGTTTTTTAGTTTATTCTTATCTTTATTAATCAGAAAATTACTTATTATGTTACATTCTCAATGTTCTTATGTGTCTTATCTTTCAGTACAAGTATTATGTAAAAAAAGATGTGTATTCTGAAAAAAGAAACAATTATATGTTTTAATGACTTGAAAACTGTAAACAGATATACTCTACTCTTTGTATAAGGCTACATTGAGTAATAGTGTTTGTTGGAATATTTCTGTTTATTTTATATATATATATATATATGTTCTAATTACATAGACTACTATACACAGTTAGTTTATGGATTTAAGACTGGCTTCTTTGGAAGAGTTAGTCCAGTCCTAAATCCATAATTCTGTTTTACTTGTAATGTTTTGAATAAGAAAACCAGTTTGAATATTTAGGTTTTAATCTTCATGGGGAACTTGCAGTGTTCAGAACTTAATTAATTAGCTCCACTAGATATAAGGAAGTTGAAAACATTGGATCTTCCAGGTAAAAAGCTACATCTTAAATATTAAAAAGAAAAATAAACAAAAGTTCCTAAATATTACTGTGCATCATAAGCAGATTAGGTGTAAATACTACAAATTCTTAAGATGGTTCTTCAAATTTATGCAATAAATGTCATTTTTAATATGGCATTATATGCTAAACCCATGTTTAATGTACTTAATTTATATTTTGTCAACAGTAATACCTACTCTTCAGTAAGGTATTACTGATCATCAACAATAATACCTACCTTATAGTAAGTCCTTTACAGTTAAACTACAATAATACCTACCTTTTAGTAAGACCTTTACTGTTCTTCAACAGTAATACCTTCCTTTTAGTAAGACCTTTACTGTTATTCAAGAGTAATACCTACCTTTTAGTAAGACCTTTACTGTTCTTCAACAGTAATACCTTCCTTTTAGTAAGACCTTTACTGTTATTCAAGAGTAATACCTACCTTTTAGTAGGACCTTTACTGTTATTCAAGAGTAATACCTACCTTTTAGTAGGACCTTTACTATTCTTCAACAGTAATAACTTCCTTTTAGTAAGACCTTTACTCTTATTCAAGAGTAATACCTACCTTTTAGTAGGACCTTTACTGTTCTTCAACAGTAATACCTTCCTTTTAGTAGGACCTTTACTGTTTTTCAACAGTAACACCTACCTTTCAATAAAACCTTTATTGTTCATCAACAGTAATTCCCACCTTTTAGTAAGGTCTTTACTGTTCATCAGAAATAATACTTCTTAATAAGGCATTAACTGTTCATTAACAGCAATACCTACCTTTTAGTAGCACCTTTACTTTCTTCAACAGTAATACCTTCCTTTTAGTAAGACCTTTACTGTTCTTCAAAAATAATACCTACCTTTCTGTAAGGTCTTTACTGTTTTTCAACAGTAAAACCTACTTTACAGTAAGACATATCTTTTAGTAAGACCTTTACTGTTCTTCAACAGTAATACCCATCTTTTAGTAAGACCTTTACTGTTCTTCAACAATAATACCTACCTTTCTGTAAGGTCTTTACTGTTTTTCAACAGTAATACCTACTTTAAAGTAAGACATATCTTTTAGTAAGACCTTCACTGTTCTTCAACAGTAATACCCATCTTTTAGTAAGACCTTTACTGTTATTCAAGAGTAAAACCTACCTTTTATTAAAGTCTTTACTATTCATGTAAAGGTCAATCCAAATTATAGCTGTTTCTTTACATGTTCTAAATAAGAAATACAAAAAAAAATTGTTTCAGAATACACTAATTCCATATTCAATGACATCTGAAAATTATGTTAAAAAGAATCATTATTAACTGAATCCATAATAGTTTATTTACTTAAGAAAAGTGATAAATAGAAGGTTAAAACAGTTGAGTTTTAAGCAGATAAATTTGAATAATTTTAGCTCTGAAGAGTTTTTTGAATTGATAAGTGTGAAATATTCTTTGATGTAGAGTTCAAGTGGTGAAGATCCTATAGTAATGACAAATAAATTATTAAATGAAATATTGTGACCAGTTTCAGAATGTGAGTGGATGAGTAGCTGTGTTTAATTAACTGAAGGTCTTCCAGACCAATATACAGACTCGTTAAAAACTCACTTCGATACCATTATAAAATACGTAAAATTCTACATTCAGGGCTGATGAATAAATATAGATGTAGTGATTGTAAGGTCAAGTACATGGGCAAAACAAAATGTCACTTGAAAACTAGAGTTGGTGAACTTATAGGAGTACCCAACAGAAAGAGACATATAAACATGTTTTGAAAGATACCTACTCTAATACATTAGGTTCTTTCAATTCTGGTTTTTTCAAGCTTCCATTTTGTTGTCTCTTCTGATGCTACAAATAAATAAAACATTAACTCTTTAGAAAAACTTTTAAGTGGTAGACAATTATCCATATTCAACAATCTAATGATCCTGAGACCAAAACGTTAAAAATGTAAAGACCCTGAAGACTAAGACATTAAAAATGTAATGTTCCTGAAGACCAAAACATTAACAATGTGATGTTCCTAAAGACCAAAACGCGAACAAGGTAATGTACCTGAAAACCAAAGCGTCAACAATGTAATGTTCCTGAAGACCAAAGCATTAACAATATAATGTTTCTGAAAACCAAAACGTTAAGAATGTGATGTTTCTAAAGACCAAATCATTAAGAATTTAATGTTTCTCAAAACCAAAAAGTTAAGAATGTAATGTTCCTGAACACCAAAACGTTAAGAATGTAATGTTACTGAAGACTAAAACATTTAGAATATAATGTTCATGAAGATCAAAGCTTAACAATTTAACGTTCCTGAAGTCTAAATATTAAAAAGTAATGTTTCTGAAGACAAAAACTTTAAAAATGTGATGTTCCTTAAGACCAAAATTTAAAAATGTGATGTTCCTGAAGACCAAAACCTTAAAAATATAATGTTCCCGAATACCGAACTTTACAAATGTAATGTTCCTGCAGATCAAAACTTTAATAATGTAATGTTCTGATGACCAAAACATTCTGAATGTATTGTTAGTGAAGATCAAAACAATAAGAATGCAATGTTTGTGAAGACAAAAACATTAGGAATGAAATGTTCCTGAAGATCAAAACATTGAAAATGTAATGTTACTGAAGACTAAAGCATTAACACTTAAAATGTTGCTGAAGATCAAACATACACAACTTAATGTTTCTGAAGAAGAAAACGTTAAAAACGTAACGTTCTTGAAAAACATAACATCAACAAGGTAATGTTCCAGAAGACAAAAAGGTGAACATTGTAATGATGTTGAAGACCAAACCTTTAACAATGTGACATTCCTGAAGACCAAAACATTGATAAAGTAAAGTTCCTGAAGACCAAAGCATTAAGGGTGCAATGTTCTTGAAGACCAAAACATTAAAAATATAATGTTCCCAAATACCAAAAATTTACAAGGTATCATTCCTGAAGAACAAAACGTTAAAAATGTAATTTTCCTTAAGACCATAACATTAAGAATGGAATGTTCCTAAAGACAAAAGCACTAAGCATCTAATGTTACTGAACAATAAAACATTTAGAATGTAATGTTACTGAAGACTAAACCATTGACAATGTAATCTTGCTGAAGATCAAACGAAAACAATGTAATGTTCTTTAAGACAAAAAAAATAACAAAGTAATGTTCCTGAACACCACAACATTAAGAATGTAATAATCCTAAAGAGAAAATATATTAAGAACGTAATGTTCCTGAAGTCAAGTACATTAACAATGTAATGTTCCTGAAGACCAAACGTGAACAATTTAATGTTCCTGAAGACCAAAACTTTAAAAATGATGTTCCTGAAGACCAATAAATTAAGAATGTAATGTTTGTGAAAACCAAAACCTTAAAAATGTAACATTCCTGAAGATCAAAAAGTTAAATATAATGTTCCAAAACATTAAGAATGTTTAATATTAAACATTTTAGAAGATATACTTTTGAGTCAGTGGTAAAAGAATACAAAAAACAATAACCATCAATCACGTATTAAGTTCTACTATATATATATATATGTATATGTATGTGTGTGGAAACATTTTTAAAAATACAAAACCGAAAACCATTAATCGTGTATTAAATTCTACTATATATATATTTATGTGTGTGTGGAAACATTCTTGAAAACGTACATGCATATTAAGTGTATCAATAATTATAGAGCAATTTAACCTTATTACAGAAACTCACCTCTTTTTTCAAATATTTTTTTTTAAGAGAAAGTTTATAGGCAACATAGCGATAATCTTTAGAAATATGGTTGAGTTTGGCAGTGGCACTAATTAACAGAGACAGGAGAAAGGTAATTCCAAATTCCACCCATCCACCAATTCTCTCTAAGATACTTTCTACGTCAAAAGACATCAGGTGTTAGAATATGATATGAGTTGCAATAACATAAACTAATTACAAATACTTAAATTTATTAAGTAAAATAATAAGTCCTAACATTATGTTAAAACATTAGACACCATGCTTCTATATAATAATGGTCAGGTTTTATAGGGAAAGACTTTTTATTGTAGGTGTCTGATAACTTGTTGCCAATACATTTTAAGAAGAAATGGAAATCACCTAATACACATGTTCAAATATAATATATTTAAAACAAATAAAAAGTGTATGTACAAAAGTGTTTACACTAATGTTTATCACATTTGTAACCAGTTTTAAATAATTGTCTCTTTTCAATTATCATCCACAGAGAAACATTAGAAACTCTCTGATAATATAAAAATTCTTCTCTAACTCTGTTACTACAATACAAGTTGTGAAACTCATTTTTAAAATCACTTATGTATGCTCTATATGGCTAAGCACACAGTCATGCAGCCTAACTTCACTTTTCTCACTTTTATTTTACTTCTGTTTTACAACCTTACATTGTAATGTTACTTCTTCATAAACTATTCTGTTTTATAACCTTACATTGTAATGTTACTTCTTCATAAACTATTCTGTTTTATAACCTTACATTGTAATGTTACTTCTTCATAAACTATTCTGTTTTATAACCTTACATTGTAATGTTACTTCTTCATAAACTATTAGCTGACAACTTCTGTTTTATAACATAACCTTGTAATGTTACTACTTCATGAACTACTACTTAACAACATATATTTTATAACCTTACCTTCTAATGGTACTTCTTAGTAAAATATTACTTGACAACTTCAGTTTTATTACCTTACCTTGTAATGTTAGTTCTTTATAAACTATTAGCTGACAACTTCAGTTTTAAACCCTTACGTTGTAATGGTACTTCTTCATAAACTATTACTTGACAACTTGTGTTTAATAAACTTACTATGTAAGATTACTTCTTTAAAAACTAATACTTGAAAACATCTCTTTTATAGCCTTAAATTCTAATGGTACTTTTTAGTAAAATATTACTGGACAACTTCAGTTTTATAACTTTACCTTGTAATGTTAATTCTTCATAAACTATTACTTAAAAACATCTATTTTATAAAAATACCTTGTAATGGTACTTCTTGATAAAAAAAATTACTTGACAAGTTCAGTTTTATAACCTTACCTTTTAATGTTACTTCTTCACAAATTATTACTTAAAAACTTCTGTTTTCTAACCTTACCTTTTAATGTTACTTCTTCACAAATTATTACTTAAAAACTTCTGTTTTCTAACCTTACCTTGTAATGTTACTCCATGATAAACTATTTTTGACAACTTGTGTTTCATTACCTTACCTTTTAGTGTTAATTCATCATAAACTATTACTTGATAACTTCTGTTTTATTACCTTACCTTGTAATGATACTTCTTTAAAAATTATTACTTGACAACTTCTGCTTTCTAACTTTACCTTGTAATGATACTTCTTTAAAAATTATTACTTGACAACTTCGTCTTTCTAACCTTACCTTGTAATGATACTTCTTCATAAATTATTACTTGACAACTTTGGCTTTCTAACCTTACCTTGTAATGGTACTTCTTCATAAATTATTACTTGACAACTTCGTCTTTCTAACCTTACCTTGTAATGGCACTTCTTCATAAATTATTACTTGACAACTTTGGCTTTCTAACCTTACCTTGTAATGTTACTTCTTCATAGATTATTACTTGACAACTTCTGTTTTATAACCTTACCTTGTAAGGATACTTCTTCATAGATTATTACTTGACAACTTCGTCTTTCTAACCTTACCTTGTAATGGTACTTCTTTATAAATTATTGCTAGACAACAATATTTTTTATATCCTTATCTTCTAATAGTACTTCTTCATAAATTATTACTTGACAACTTCTGTTTTATAACCTTCCCTTGTAATGTTACTTTATGATATACTATTTTTGACAACCTGTGTTTTATTACCCTACCTTGTAATGTTAATTTTCCTTAAACTATTACTTGAGAAATTCTGTTTTATAATCTTATCTGTAATGTTACTTCTTCAAAAACTGTTACTTGACAACTTCTCTTCTGAAACCTAACCTTGTAATATTAGTTCTTCATAAACTATTACTTGAGAAATTCTGTTTTATAATCTTACCTTGTAATGTTACTTCTTAATAAACAAATAATAGATAACTTCAGTTTTATAAGCTTACCATGTACAGGTATCTCCATCTGTACTTGTCTTTTGAGACTAATGGTATTTATTCCACTATTCTGTGTTAATTGATGTTCCATATCTTCTGGGGATGACAGATGCAAATGAAGTTGAGAAACTGGTTGGGTCTGTTAGAGGAAGATGTGATTGGAATTGATGTTTCAGAACTTTAGAGTTCCAGGTGAAATGAGAAGATGATCTTCAAAATGTTATATACACAAAATATATCACTAAAATATGACTTAAGCACAATGAAACAACCAATAATACAATGTTATATATACAAAATATATCACTAAAATATGACTTAAGCACAATGAAACAACCAATAATACAATGTTATGTATACAAAGCAGATCACTAAAATATTTTTGGTTACTAAGGTAACAACAATTAATACAATGTGAATTATACAAAGTAGATCACTGAAATATGATGGAGACATGAATGTAACAATGAATAATACAATATTATATATATATATATATATATACAGTAAATCATTAAAATATTACTTAGATATTCATGTGAACACAAATAACACAATGTTATATTCTCAAAGTAGATCAGTAAAATATTCCTGAGACACTCATTTAACAAAAAATAATAATATGTTAAATATACAAAGTAGATCACTGAAATATTACTTAGATACACATTTAACTGCAAATAATATAACATTATATTAACAAAGTAGATCAGTAAAATATTACTAAAAGACTCATGTAACAACAAATAATACAATATTAAATATATAAAGCAGATGAGTAAAATATTACTTGTACACTAAGGAAACAACTAATACTATAATTTTATATACACCAAGTAGATTAGTAAAATATTACTTAAATACTCATGTAACAACAAATAATACAATGTTAAATGTAGAAAGCTGATCACAAAGTTATTACTTAAATGTAACAAAACACAATACCATGTTAAATAAAAAAGTAGATCACGAAAATATTACTTTGTATGTTTAATATTGTATTCTTTGTTGCTGCATGAATGTCAAAGTAGATCACTAAAATATTACTTAATTACTCATGTAACAACAAATAATACAATGTTAAATATACAAAGTGGATCACTAAAATATTACTTAATTACTCATGTAACAACAAATAATTGTTTGTTTGTTTTTTGGAATTTCGCACAAAGCAACTCGAGGGCTATCTGTGCTAGCCATCCCTAATTTAGCAGTGTAAGACTAGAGGGAAGGCAGCTAGTCATCACCACCCACTACCAACTCTTGGGCTACTCTTTTACCAACGAATAGTGGGATTGACCGTAACATTATAACGCCCCCACGGCTGGGAGGGCGAGCATGTTTGGCACGAGTCGGGCGCGAACCCGCGACCTTCAGATTACAAAGCGTACGCCTTAACGAGCTAGGCCATGCCAGGCCCAACAACAAATAATACAATATTAAATATACAAAGTGGATCACAAAATTATTACTTAATTACTCACATAACAACAAATAATACAATATTAAATATACAAAGTGGATCACAAAATTATTACTTAATTACTCACATAACAACAAATAATACAATGTTAAATATACAAAGTGGATCACTAAAATATTACTTAACTACTCATGTAACAATAAATAATACAATATTAAATATACAAAGTGAATCACTAAAATATTACTTAATTACTCACGTAACAACAAATAATACAATGTTAAATATACAAAGTGGATCACTAAAATATTACTTAACTACTCATGTAACAACAAATAATACAATGTTAAATATACAAAAATGATCAATAAATAAGACTTAGACATTCATGTAAGAACAATAATACAATATTAAATATACAAAGTAGATCACTAAATAATTTCTTAAACAGTCGTCTAACAACAAATAATACAATGTTAAATATACAAAGTAGGTCAATAAAATATTACTTAAATACTCATGTAACAACAAATAATATAATGTTAAATATACAAGGTGGATCACTAAAATATTACTTAAATACTCATGTAACAATAAATAATACAATGTTAAATATACAAAGTGTATCAATAAATATGACTTAGACATTCATGTATCAACAAATAATACAACATTGAATATAAAATGCAGAACACTAAAATATTATTTAGATACTAGGGTAACAACAAATAATACAATGCTGTATATAAAAAGTAGATCACTAAATTACCACATAAACACTCATGTAACAACAAATAATACAATGTTAAATATATAAATCAGATGAGTAAAATATTAGTTATACACTAACATAACAACTAATACTACAATTTTATATACACCCAATAGATCACTAAAATATTACTAAAATACTCATGTAACAACAAACAATACAAAGTTAAATAAATAAGTAGATCACTAAAATATTACTTAGATATTCATGTACCAACAAATAATACAACGGTGAATATACAAAGCAGATCACTAAAATATTACTTAGATACTAGGGTAACAGCAAATAATACAACGCTGTATATAAAAAGTAGACGACTAAAATACTACATAAACACTCATGTAACAACAAATACTACAATGTTACATATAGAAAGTACATCACTACAATATTACATAGATACTCATGAAACAACAAATAATACAATGCTTAATAAATAGTGAAAAAGCTGTAGTCTTGACTTAAGCCTTTTTTTGTCTGTTCCTTATTAATCACTACTCTTATACAGGTCATTTATTGCGGTTTAATTTAGAGCATGGATATAAACATTAAAATTATGGAATAAAATAACGTGATCTATACATTTCTTTCTAAAGGGTAATTATTTTTTTTTACAAAATGACTAAAACTAATTTTAAAACCTAGTCTATTAATGTATTATGAAATAAACAGTAATAACTTTTGTATAAATGTGCATTTCTTACAAAAAATGACAGCATTTAGTACTTTAGTTCACATTACTTACAAAGTGAACAAAAACAAACATTTTAAGATTTGATAAACATGCTTTTGCCAAAGGTAATAATGATAATAAAAATAATGAATCTTGCTTAACTAGGTTAACAGTAACCAAAATTACTTAACTATGTTAACTATGAAAAACCTACTTAATGAGGTTAACACTACAACAAACTTAGTTAACTAGGCTATGAATAATCGAACTTTTTTAATTTAGTTAAACTAAGTTTCTTAGTTTAAGTAGGTTTCTTATCAAGGAAACAATAATAATACTTTTACTTTGTTTAAATCCATATTAAAATCTTTATTAAAATGAAATAATGAAAACCTACTATACAGAAAGTGTATTTGTTGGCCAAGTATTACATATATATATTTGTTTTCTTTTTTATGATCACCAATTTTATGTTTACATTAGTTAAGAAAATACATTCTGTTCCAACAGTCTTGCATATATGTATGTGTTCTCCTGATACTAAATATTCTAATATACCTCAGTTAGTCCAACAGTCGGGCACGTATACACATATTCTAATACACCTCAGCTAGTGCAGCAGTCTGGCACGTATGCATATATGCCTCATATTCTTATACACCCTTGCTAGTCAAACTATCTGGCACATATATACATATACCACATATTCTAATACACCTTAACTAGTCCAACAGTCTGGCACATACACACATGTACTACATATTCTAATACACCTCAGCAAGTCCAATAATCTGGCACATTTTCACATATACCACATATTCTAATACTTCTCAGCTAATACCTTAAGTGAAACTGTGTTAGAAATACTGGCTAACAAAACATTACCAGAGCTAGAAACCCACAGTAATATTAGTTCCTCACAAAGACACCTTCACACGTTTTTGAAGGTTGGTTGATGGTTAGTCATGTTGGCATCATATTTGTTGTTGGCACCTTAGTTTATCTAGTTTTTGTTGTGGCTAATCTTCTTTTTCTTGCTGTTCTTACTATTTAGTTGATTGATGTTGCATTGTACGAGTCCACAAATGTCTGGTTGAATGCAGCAGAACAGTTAATAGTTTAGATTCATTTTTTGTTTCTGCAAGTCATTTAGTTCTTTATATTTCGAGTTTAACATAACTTTCAGTAGTTTTTTCTGTAAATTATGGATAATGTTTTTTACACTGATTAAAATTTTTGAATAGTTTTATCTTCACAAAATTAGATATTAGTTTTTCCTTTAGGCATTGTTGGATGTAATAAATGTCATTTCTTCTGTTGATAATATTTTGGTTTATGTTTCTTAGTTTCATTAGATTCGCATGAGCGTGTATGGTTAACGAAGGCATAATGTGGGTAAGTTCAGGTATGATGGAGATTAAACAGATAACAGAGTAAACAAAGAAACACTACAGATAAACAGATAACACAGCACACAAAGAAACACTATAGACTTACACTTCTCATATAATTGCCATGGTGAAGTACTTTGTGATGATAAGAAACACAAAAAAAATTAATTAGAACTGTTGGCTAAAAAAGCATTACCAGAGATAGAACTCCACAATAATATTAGTTCCTTCTGTTAGAAACTGTTGGCTAACAAAACATTACCAGAGATAGAACTCCACAATAATATTAGTTCCTTCTGTTAGAAACTGTTGGCTAACAAAACATTACCAGAGATAGAATTCCACAATAATATTAGTTCCTTCTGTTAGAAACTGTTGGCTAACAAAACATTACCAGAGATAGAACTCCACAATAATATTAGTTCCTTCTGTTAGAAACTGTTGGCTAACAAAACATTACCAGAGATAGAATTCCACAATAATATTAGTTCCTTCTGTTAGAAACTGTTGGCTAACAAAACATTACCAGAGATAGAACTCCACAATAATATTAGTTCCTTCTGTTAGAAACTGTTGGCTAACAAAACATTACCAGAGATAGAACTCCACAATAATATTAGTTCCTTCTGTTAGAAACTGTTGGCTAACAAAACATTACCAGAGATAGAATTCCACAATAATATTAGTTCCTTCTGTTAGAAACTGTTGGCTAACAAAACATTACCAGAGATAGAACTCCACAATAATATTAGTTCCTTCTGTTAGAAACTGTTGGCTAACAAAACATTACCAGAGATAGAATTCCACAATAATATTAGTTCCTTCTGTTAGAAACTGTTGGCTAACAAAACATTACCAGAGATAGAACTCCACAATAATATTAGTTCCTTCTGTTAGAAACTGTTGGCTAACAAAACATTACCAGAGATAGAATTCCACAATAATATTAGTTCCTTCTGTTAGAAACTGTTGGCTAACAAAACATTACCAGAGATAGAACTCCACAATAATATTAGTTCCTTCTGTTAGAAACTGTTGGCTAACAAAACATTACCAGAGATAGAACTCCACAATAATATTAGTTCCTTCTGTTAGAAACTGTTGGCTAACAAAACATTACCAGAGATAGAATTCCACAATAATATTAGTTCCTTCTGTTAGAAACTGTTGGCTAACAAAACATTACCAGAGATAGAATTCCACAATAATATTAGTTCCTTCTGTTAGAAACTGTTGGCTAACAAAACATTACCAGAGATAGAACTCCAGAATAATATTAGTTCCTTCTGTTAGAAACTGTTGGCTAACAAAACATTACCAGAGATAGAACTCCACAATAATATTAGTTCCTTCTGTTAGAAACTGTTGGCTAACAAAACATTACCAGAGATAGAACTCCACAATAATATTAGTTCCTTCTGTTAGAAACTGTTGGCTAACAAAACATTACCAGAGATAGAACTCCACAATAATATTAGTTCCTTCTGTTAGAAACTGTTGGCTAACAAAACATTACCAGAGATAGAATTCCACAATAATATTAGTTCCTTCTGTTAGAAACTGTTGGCTAACAAAACATTACCAGAGATAGAACTCCACAATAATATTAGTTCCTTCTGTTAGAAACTGTTGGCTAACAAAACATTACCAGAGATAGAATTCCACAATAATATTAGTTCCTTCTGTTAGAAACTGTTGGCTAACAAAACATTACCAGAGATGGAACACCACATTAATATTAACTAAACAAACACACCTGAGAAAATCCTGAAGCAGTGGAGTTATTTTCAATGGACTGGTGGTCCTCAAAATCACTAGAACTTTTTTTAACTTCATCCACATCTCGTTCATGATTATTCCTCAACGTCTGACTCAACAACTGAAAGTAAGATGTTCATTTGTAGAAGAGCAAAATAATAATAGGTTTTCATGAAATTAGAGAAAAGTTGTTAATAATTTTATTTCAAATAATTATATCTACTTAGAAGCGAGGAGTTGTGCTATAATATGTAGCAAACAACTGGGTTTTCACAAGCCTCTACATGTTGTCCACACTTGACAATTGTGAAACATAATTGCCAAGGTGATTTTCACACTACATCAACACTCCCTTTCACTGAATTTCACTGGTAATAAATTATTGTTTTTGAAGGTGGTAGTAAGTGCTGTAAAAAGCCTTTTTTACTTTGAACAGTTAATAGTAACTGACAAATGGAAGGTCTACCAAGGTAAAATTTGTTTTAACAGATTACTATGGAAACAACATTGATAGACCTATTCAACACTATTCAAAAACAAAGCTTTTTTAAGCGTATTTTATTTGTTTTCATCCAAAATGCAACAACAAACTTTTAAAAAATATTCTTTGTAACCAGTGATATATGATAGAATATCCATAATACACTTTTACAATATCTTCTCAACACTATTGTTGGAAATAGCCTCTAGTTCTAGATTTCTTTAGTTCTATGAAAAACTAGCTCAAGAAATTGGGTATAGTTTGAACTTCTAACATCAGTGTACATGAAAACATCATCCCATATTCATTCTGTTACTCTTATTGCAAACTAGACCAGGAAATACGACTGTATCTTGAACTTCCATCATCAACCTTTGAGAAATCATTAGTCCAGGAAATGAACTGTATACTAGGAATGCATCACCAACCTATATGAAAAATTTAGCCCACAAGACTGTATGTCATTCTAAATTCTACCAATAAAACAATAATTAAAAAGTAAGTAATAAACTTACTTCAATATTAATCTTTGGTTTTTCTCTACAATGTAGTGGTATATGATCATATATACTGTTACTCTAGCAAATGATGGATATCTTATATTACAACCTCAAGTGTCTACTCTTCAACCTTATATCTCAGCTTGGGACTCAGTTTTGATTTCATCACAATCTTAGGTGTTTAGTATACAACCTTGTATCTAATCTTGGGACACAGTTTAAATTTCAACACAATAGTAAGTGTTTAGTATTCAACGTTTTATCTAATCTTAGGACTCAGTTTAGATTTCAACACAATTCTAGGAGGTTAGTCTTCTACTTTTTATCTGATCTTAGAACTCATTTTCGATTTCAACGCAATTGTAGGTGGTTAGGCTTTAATAGTTTTTTGATCTTGGGACTCAGTTTTGATTTTATCACAATCTTAGATGTTTAGTCTTCAACTTTTTATCTAATCTTGGGGCTCGGTTTTGATTTCAATACAAGCTTAAGTGTTAATAATCTTTGTCTGTCTTTGATTTCAAGAAGATTACAACTTGTGTTTACTGGTAAGATACATACATTTTGTTGCAGAAAAAGCACACAAAAAATCTGTTAGCTGCTGGAGATAAAACTTTAAATTATTCTGATATTAAATATATACATATTCTGTATGTAGAAGATTATTTTTCTCTATTGTAAGAAGAAGATTATGGTTCTCTGTTGCCTGTAGAAGATTATACCTCTCTAGGTTCTACAAAGAAGTTAAATGAAAAAAAAATTGATGTTAGAAAACATCGATGCTGTGAAGAATGTAAAATAAAAAGTTACCAGAAAAGGAGGCTTTAGCGCTAATAAAGTAAGTTGCAAGAAGAATAGATACAAGGCTGTGAGAGAAGGTAATGTGATTGATGATCAGTTATACAGTTGTTATCAATATATGATGCAAATATTGTAAGAAAATAAAAAGAATGTTAAAAGAAGATGATGCAAACAAGTAAAAAGGATGCATGTGTAATTCACTGTCATGTTTATAGTTAACAAAGACACTATAGTACATCTAACAAATAGGTTTACAGCATTCAGGCCTTTCTTCTTCACTTCAGGATCTTCATCTTCATCTTCATTAGTCTTAGAAGATAACAGTTCTAAATCTAAATCTTCATCATTCACATCTTCGAGCATGTAATAGTCTCCAGCCCGGATAGCTAATGTTAAAACAGAGACATTACAATGTAGATTTATTTATTTTAAAGTAAACTGTTTTCAATTGTCGAAAAAAGGAAACAAACAAGACAACAAATAAATAAAAACTTTTAAATTTCAAAATATATGTAATGGCATACATTATAATTGTTTATTAGGGTGTGTGCAGTAAAACTTGTGTAAGTCTGAGAAATAAAATTATAAACTATCTGTACTAAGTAGAATGAGAAAACAACAAATGCAAATTTGTACATCAAACATGTAGTAAAGCTCATAAGTTACAAGGGAGAACGAAAAACAGCAACAGACTATTGAAGTCCTTGAGTTGAAAACAACAACACTAACTTAGGTAGAACAATATCAACATAACATTATTGCATCTCCTACTTGTTAGTCCTTTAGGTTAATTAAACAAAAACAGTAACTTAAGTGATAACAATATCAACAGTACATTACTGAATCTCTTACTTATTAGATCTTCACTTGAATAAAACAACATTAACTTAAGTAAACCAATATTAACATTACATTACTGAATCTCTTACTTATTAGATCTTCACTTGAATAAAACAACATCAACTTAAGTAAACCAATATCAACATTACATTACTGAATCTCTTACTTATTAGATCTTCACTTGAATAAAACAACATTAACTTAAGTAAACCAATATCAACATTACATTACTGAATCTCTTACTTATTAGATCTTCACTTGAATAAAACAACATTAAACCAATATCAACATTACATTACTGAATCTCTTACTTATTAGATCTTCACTTGAATAAAACAACATTAACTTAAGTAAACCAATATCAACATTACATTACTGAATCTCTTACTTATTAGTCCTTGAATAAATCAACAACAGCAGCTTAAGTAAAAACAATATCAACATTACGTTAATGAATCTCTTACGTATTAGACCTTGGGTTGAATAAAACAACAACAGCAGCTTAAGTAAAAACAATATCAATATAGATCTAGTTAATTATCAATAAAGTCTGTTTTATAATACACTTGTAAACTTAGTTACTTATCAATAAAGTCTGTTTTATAATACACTTGTAAACTTAGTTCATTATCAATAAATCTTGTTTTGTATTACAATTATAATTCTAGTTGATTATCAGTAGAGTTTCATTAATATTACACATAATTCTAACTGATTATCAATAAAGTCTGTCTTGTATTACAAATATAATACTAGTTGAAATAAAGTAAGTTTTATAATACACTTATAAACTTAGTTCATTATCAATACAGTCTGTTTTATAATACACTTATAAACTTAGTTCATTATCAATAAAGTCTGTTTTATAATACACTTATAAACTTAGTTCATTATCAATAAATCTTGTTTTATATTACAATTATAATCCTAGTTGATTATCAGTAAAGTCTGTTTTATATAACACTTATAATTCTAGTTGATTATCAGTAAAGTCTGTTTTATATAACAATTATAATTCTAGTTGATTATCAGTAAAGTCTGTTTTGTATTACAATTATAATCCTAGTTGATTATCAGTAAAGTCTGTTTTATATAGCACTTATAATTCTAGTTGATTATCAATAAATCTTGTTTTATAATACAATTATAATCTAGTTGATTATCAGTAAAGTCTGATTTATATTACAATTATAATTTTAGTTCATTATCAATGAAGTGTTTTTATATTACATTTATAAATTTAGTTGATATCAATAAAGGCTGTTTTATATAAACATTTATAATTCCAGTTCATTATTCATAAACGCTATTTTGTTGTGATGTACCTTGAAAATGACTTTCTGGTTCCTTGTATTGTCCTCTTGCCTTCTGTTGATTTGCCGAGATAAAATCTTGTCCATCTTCTTTTTGATCTTTTCCATGATTTCACTCTGAGCTGCATGTTGTTTATGGACCTCCTTTATCTTGTTTTCATTGATGAGTATAGCTCCTCTGTTATATGATACACATACAAATTAGATAGTAAACAAATCAATATAAAGGCAGTTGAAATTAAAGTAATTCGTTTAAAGTGTATGATATAATTATATAATTAAATACTGTTTGTCAGTACTGGCACAGTACTCGTTCTGGTGGGATCTTTGAAGCAGGAGGATGACATGCAAGGGGGAATAATGAAATTAGAAAATGGAAAAGCAAGAGATTTTAGATTTAATAACTCCCCTTAAGAATGTCTGAAAGTTTCACTGGTATCAGAGACTGAGAAAATTTAAATTATCAACAAACATACACAAGCCTCTTCAAAGTACATTACATGATAGATGTTAACATTTTCCTTATAGAGATGAGTTACTTAAACACATTAATAAATAGCATCTCGAAAAAGCGTTTCTTAGTATACAAACTTAATGTAGCTTTTAACTTACCTACAAATGAACCTTGATCCAAAGTTAAAAATGATTTTGTTTCATTACTTTGAAGAGAGAGTAACTGAGAATAAATATTTTTGCTGAATGTCCAAATTAAACAAACACTTAAAGATACAAGCATGATAGTCAAACTATGGGAGAAATTTTAGTAACATTGTAAAATACACTGTCAAAATTATATATAATGTACACCAGACAACCAAGCTCAGTAGTAATTATGCAGTATTCATTAAAAACATTGATCACCAGACAAACCAAGTTGAGTAATAATTTTGCAGTATTCATTATAAACAATGTACACTAGACAAACCAAGTTCAGTAATAATTTTGTAGTATTCATTATAAACTAGATCACAAACGTTTAATGTAATTTTAATGTTTAGACAAGTGCAGACATAGGTTTACAGTTTAGAAAAAAACATATAATAGTGTAATCTTAAAAAGTACTTTCTTCTGTATACTTTACTTCCAAACAAAAGCAGTTTCATTTCACACCTGTTAGGTATTTAATTTCATATTGAAGTTGTTACCTGTTAGGTTTGTGAGTTCTTATGGTATTTGTCAACAGCTAGGTTTTTAAGATATTATTGTACTTGTCATATTTTAGGTTAATTAATATTATTTAAATTCTTAGGGTATTTGTCATCTGTAGGTTATTTAAGTTCCTATGGTATTTATCATCTGTAGGTTATTTAAGTTCCTATGGTATTTGTCATCTGTAGGTTATTTAAGTTCCTATGGTATTTGTCTATTTGTCATCTATTAGGTTATTTACTTTCTTTTGGTACTTGTCATCTGTTATTTAATTTCTTATTGTATTTGTTATCTGTTAGGTTATTCACTTTCTTTTGGTATTTATCATCTGTTAGGTTTTTTAATTTTTTATTGTATTTGTTGTCAGTTACATCATTGAAGTTCTTATTGTATTTATCATCTTTTAGGTTATTTAATTTCTTACAGCATTTTTCATCTCTCAGATTACTTAAGTCTTTTTGTATTTGTCATCTTTCATGTTATTTATTTTATTATTATATTTGTAATCTGTTATTTGATTTAACTTCCTATTGTGTTTGTCATCTGTTAGGTTATTTAAGTTCTTATCATATTTGTCATTTCTTAGGTTATTTAATTTCTTATGGTGTTTGTCATCTATTAGGTTATTTAATTTATTATATTTGTTGTCTGCAAGGTAATTTCATTTCTTATGGTATTTCTCATATGTTACATTATGTAATTTCATATTGTATTTGACATCTATTAGATTATTTAAGATCTTATTGTATTTGTGATATGTTAGGTTATTTAATTTATTTTACCTTTTCTCATTTGTTATAATATTTAAGTTCTTTTTTATTGTGGTCTGTTACGTTGTTTAATTTCTTATAGTCTTTGTCATCTGTGCAGTTATTTAATTTTTAAGGTATTTCTCATATGTTAGATTATTTACTTTCTTATGGTATTTGTCATCTCTTGTGCTATTTTAATTCTTATTGTATTTGTCTGATGTTAGAGTATTTATTTGCTACTGGATTTTTTATCTGTTATATTATTTAAGTTCTTATTGTATTTCTCACCTCTTAGGTTGTTTAATTTCATATGGAAATTGCTATCTGTTTGGTTATTAAATTTTTTGTGGCATTTGTCATCTGTTATAGTCTTACAAATGTTAGTACAACCTACCTTGATGCAAGTAATTTTTGAACTTCAGTTTCCACCACAAGGTGTTGAAAGTAGTAACTGCAGAATATTCGCTTCTGTAGAAGCAAGAATACAAAGCATATCCCATCCCAAAGTAGTCCAGCCTCATCAACAGGTGCAGTACACCCATCATTTCGTACTACATTGTTGGTATCTAGAAATATAACAGCCTACATATTGAGCTGTGAAAATTTATTACTGATATTACAAAATAATAAATTACAAAATAATGTATGTGCTAAGAGTAAAAACAAAAACGAAACACAACTTATTATTCTTTGTTACAAAAAAATTCACTTCACTAGTCCAACAGACAGAAACTCCACAACTTAATTTATGAAACAGTAAATACTATATTCTATGTTACATCTACAGAAACTCCAGCTAATAATTTATAAAACACTAAATGCTACAAAATATATTACATCCCCAGAAGCTCCAGCTAGTAATTTATAAAATACTAAATGCTATATTGTATGTTACATACCCAGGAGCTCCAGCCAGTAATTTATAAAACAGTAAATGCTACATTGTATGTTACATCCCCAGGAGCTCCATATAATAATTTATAAACCATTAAATGCTACATTGTGTGTTAAATCCCCAGGAACTCCAGGTATTAATTTATAAAACAGTAAATACTACATTTTATGTTACATCTAGAAACTCCAGATAATAATTTATAAACCATTAAATGCTACATTGTGTGTTAAATCCCCAGGAACTCCAGCTATTAATTTATAAAACAGTAAATACTCCATTGTATGTTACATCTAGAAACACCAGATAATAATTTATAAAACAGTAAATGCTATATTGTATGTTACATCCCCATGAGGTCCAGCTAGTAATTTATAAAACTCTAAAGGCTATATTGTATGTTACGTCATCCCCAGGAACTCCAACAAGTAATTTATTAAACACTAAATGCTATATTGTATGTTACATCCCCAGGGCTTCCAGCTAATAATTTGTTCGTTCCAGTTAATTATGTGTCCTGTCTGGCATATGTGGTGAAGTTTCAGTAACTGTATACTTTCATTGAGAGGATGTTTGAATTGTTTTTCTTTTGTACATGTTACATGTTCTGTCTCTTACCTGATTTTGAGTCAATACTCAATTTCTTTATACAAACAATTCCAAGAAGCTGGACTAGCCAACATAAATTCTTATAGAGACTGGAGAGAAACACACAACTAATCACCTGTAGAACAAATACTAAAATATTAACACTGTCTTGTTAAGACTAGAACAGAAAATACATTTTCAAGTTGCACAAAATAGATTGTTAGTTTTAATGGACCACAATTTCCTGTTGAATGAAAAGAAGACAATGTTTCAGTACAGGAGACCATAACTTATCTCTTATTCTTTCAGCAGGAAGCAGTAGTCCACTAAAGTTTTCATATAAACTATATTTTGCAAAATCAAAACACGTTGAAGAGATATTTGTTTAGTAACCTAGAGAGGATAATACAGCTATCACATTCCACATAACCTTATTAACATGCACCGAGCTAGTAGAAGGAAATACAACTACCATAGTGCTCCAGTAAAGATATATTAACTAACTGCTCTAAAGAATTTGAGTACATTATTCTAAAATGATTTGAATTATACAAGTTAGCAAGTCACATTGGAAATATTCCTGATATAAAGTGAAATGACTGCCTTTGAGAAGTGTATGCAACAGCACTTTTCACAATGTACAATTATCATACACGACTAGTACTAGTACCAGTGACTTTGCTGTCACACAAAATTAATTTTCGGAGGCAATATTTAACTTATATTACTAAGTGTTTACAGCATCAATGAATTACAGCTGATAAATTTTCTATTATATTAATATCTAATACACTGTTGTTAAATATCAAAAACAATCTATGTGTTTGTATATGACAAATATTTTATTTTTAAAAATTAATGAAGTTTTGACAGTTACAAACCAAGGTATTCAGCTAACCATGATATAAACATACATACAACTACTAAAAGTTTTTCTTTCTGACTGAAACTTCTAGAATATTATGTTAACTTTCTATTTAAATGGATATTTAA
>NC_134836.1:135616459-135705039 GCF_004210375.1 Tachypleus tridentatus | reverse complement strand
AACATTAGTCTTGTGCAGTCATGTGAAAAGGGTTTCTTGCATGTACAGCCTGTTTCTAGTCACCCACAGCATCTCAATGGGATTAAGATCTGGGCTTTGACTCGGCCATTTTCAGGACTCTCCATTTCTTAGTTTTCAGCCAGTCCTTGGTGGATTTACTGGCATGTTTTGGGTCATTGTCGTGTTGCAGGGTCCAGTTCCGCTTCATCTTTAATTTTCTTACAGATGAACTCACACGATTCTCAATACACACAGTACACCCTCTGATACACAGTAGAATTCATGGTGGATTCTATGATTGTGAGCTGTCCAGGTCCTGCTGCAGCAAAGCAGCCCCAAACCATGACACTTCCACCTCCATGCTTCACAGTTGGTATGAGGTTCATTTCCTCATACTGTATTTGGTTTACGCCAAACATGTCCTCTGTTCTGGTGTCCAAATAATTCAATTTTGGACTAATCTATCCAAAGAACATTATTCCAGAGGTCCTGGTCTTTGTCTACATTCTCTCTGGCAAACTTCAGTCTGGCCTTGATGTTTCTCTTAGAGAACAAATGTTTCCTCCTTGTACACCTCCCATGCAAGTTAAACTTGTGCAGTCTCTTTCTGATTGTAGAGGCATGCACTTTCACATCAACAGTAGCCAGAGCCTGCTGTAGGTCCCGTGATGACATGCTAGGGTGTTTGGAGACCTCTTTAGCATCTTGCGGTCTGCTCTTGGAGTGAACTTGCTTAGACGACCAGACCTGGGCATGTTGGCAGTTGTTTTGAAAGTTCTCCACTTGTTGACTATTTTACGGACAGTGGAATGAATGAGTTCAAAACATTTTGGAATATTTTTTAAATCCCTTACCAGACTCATAAGCTGCTACAATTTTCTTTCTGAAGGCCTCAGACAGCTCTTTTGCTCTCACCATGGTGCTTACTCTCACTTCAACAGTCAGGAGCACACCAAACTAAATGTCTGAGGTTTAAATAGGGCAAGCCTCATTCAAAATGCTGAGTAACGATCTTATAATTATGTGCACCTGGAGTGATACACTCTACAAGTGTAGAGGGAGTCACGTACATCACGTGAGCATCTTATGCTCCTATTGGTTAACAAGTGACGCATGTTGATTTGCCTGAGAGACATGTTGAAAGCGTCAGGCTTGTGTCGCACATTATTTAAAGATTTCGCGGTTAGAGGGTAACATCAAACCAGAATAGCTACTCTTGAGATAAAAGGTATGCACATTTAGGAAAAAACATTCTCTATGAGGAAAATTATAACTTTTTAATTTTCAGTGGATTGTAAAAAAACAAAATAAGTCTGTCTCTTTTGCATGAAAGTTTGTTTACGGAATTACAGTTCAAACATTTCGGAATTCGATTCACCGCAGTGAGAACTTTAACACACAAACTGTTTAAGCGTTTTTAAAAAGTCATATTTGAACTTTTACTGCTTTTATGAAACTTAATTAAGCAGTAATAAGAATTATTTAAATACATTTTAATGCAAATAAGAGATTAAAAATATGTTAGGAAAGTTTTAATTGATTAAACATCCATGAATCTCAAAAACATAAAACATAAAACCTTTAATACGTCAAAACCCTTTAATTCATATACTGAAAAATAAGCTAGCGTCATTTAGTGGAATCTACAGCTCCTACATATCATAAGAATATTCATTCTCTTCTTTAGGCGAGTTTCGAAAGTGAAAATATAGGAGGTGCATATTCCAGTAAATGGCACTAGAGTACGTTTCAGTAAGCCTGAATACCTGTGTTTAATCAATACAAATTGTTAATAAATCTGAAATTCTTCAACTATACTTTGATTTGTATAAAATATCTTGTAAGATTGTATGAAGTTGTGGTGAACTCGAACTTTGTGAACCGTCCGAGACATTGTACACTACCCTAAAACTGAAGGTACTGTCGAGACGGCATAGGGTAAAATTTCCATCAAAAACATTAACGTTTGCACGCTGTATTCAATAGGTTTATTAATAAATGACTTGAATAATTTCATTGAACTGATTCTTTTAACTTCACGAAGAGGAAGATGTGTTATAACAATGCTTCGTTTTTAAAATATATATCCTCTTCCATACTATCATGTGTCCCGTGATTATGCATCGATTTTTTTGATTACTTCGACTCTGTATTAATTTCAATACTTCTCTTCCATTGTAATGCAGACCTTAGTAGAAGTAGTACGTAGACATTTTTAAACAATGAGAGCGGGGCGTCACTTCACCCCTGCCATATTCTGAGTTATTATTTACATAATCACATTGTCTGTAGTTTCCAAATACTCTGGCCCGGCATGGTCAAGCGTGTTAAGGCGTGCGACTCGTAATCTGAGGGTCGCGGGTTCGCATCCCCGTCACGCCAAACATGCTAGCCCTTTCAGCCGTGGGGGCGTTATATGTGACGGTCAATCCCATATGCCCAAGAGTTGGCAGTGGGTGGTGATGACTAGCTGCTTTCCCTCTACTCTTACACTGCAAAATTAGGGACAGATAGCCCTCGAGTAGCTTTATGCGAAATTCAAAAACAAACAAACAAACCAAACAAATACTCTACGCCAAGCATCAGTTTTGATAAACATGAACTAAAGTGTAACTCCAAACAATTAGGTGACAATGGTGTTAATGTTTGTCTCTCTTGAGATTAGATAAAACAGAACGATACTTTATGTGTAGCCCATTCTAGATTGTTGCTCGAAGCGGATTATTTTTATCCAATACCAGCGCTAAGGACTCTCTTCATAAGAGCCTCGAAAATCCTTTAGTATATGTATCTTCAGTGTACTATATAACTGGTCTTTCAAAATAAGTTTTGTATCTATTTGTCAAACTTTTTAAAACCAAACTCGAATTTTAAGATATTCTACGCTATGTACCATAAAATTTATTCGGTGCTAGATAAAGTTATGAATAAGCGACATAAAATGAGAAATACTTGTAACAGAAACGGAGTGTGTGATGCCCCCCTCCCCCAGTGGAATGTCCGCAAACTTGTAATGTTAGAAACCGGGTTTCGATATACGTGATGGGCAGAGAACGGATAGGGTAGCTTGTGCTTAAATTAAAAAAAACAACAACACGAACCTCGAAATATAAGGAACCCATAATAAAAACGTTTTATCATGATCGTAGCTCAAAGTGAGAGTTCTTGTTATGTTGACCATGAATCTAAATATGTAGTATTGTATTATACTTATCACATCTGAAAAGATTGGTAATATTGTCCTCGATTTCAAATTAGAAAAATTCTAATATCTTGACCATGACTCCAGATAATGAAATAAATAATTAAAAGATTTAAAAGACACTTTATCAAATATCAAACTCATCAGCACTAAAGAGTAACCGTATGTGTCAGCAACAAACAGAAACTTTACTGACATATATTTAATTAATTTATACAGAGAACCCTAACGGCTACTCTATCGCAGAAATGAAAAGGTGTCACTTGAGACAAGATACCCATTACAATAGATTTATTTAAAAACCCGGGTTTTCCAGTTATGAGTCGGTACACATGTGACACCAACTTGAGAAAATTTACAAGTAAAGTAAGGAATAAATGACAGTCTAATTTTATACCAAGAGATAAACACTTTATTTTCATATATAGGTTTATAATAATGAAAAACAATAACACTGATTACATACAAGTTTACCATTTCAATAACTTGTATTGGATTCATAACGTTTCTCACCCTATGAACATTAATTATTTAACTTTAACATCTTTACATTATACATCATATTTCCATCTGGCAATATTATTAGTGAAAGAGAGTACAAGTTACAGCATACACAGTGTAGTACAAGTCTTGCACAAATAGGTATATTGTTATTTTCTGTCTGTATAGCTCATGAGCTTAGCTAGGAGAACTGGAAAACCTGGAACAATCTCAAGGCTGGGACAACCAACTACCTGGAACCCTCTGGAGCAACCTCAAGGCTGGAACAACCAACTACCTGGAACCCTCTGGGGCAACCTCAAGGCTGGGACAACCAACTACTTATGTATGGTGAAGAGACATCAATTTTTAAATGGTGTTGCACCATAATGGTGGTGTAGACTTTGAGGTGATTGGTCCAGCAATTAGAATAGACGTGTCTCTTTTGAGTGATTGGTGCCCAGTAAGTCAGAACTAGATGCCAAATGACGTAAATGGCTACCTGTGTGTACACTTTCTCATATTATCTTGTATTTCTTGTATGAACGTCTTTCTGACCAGATGATATTTTATTGTAACAATGTTAGTACTTTATAGATACTTTAACATCAGTGAATATATTTATTTACATTTACACAACCACTTAGTTATGATAATCTTACATGAGAATTCTTTCATTTCTCACTGATATGCAAATGATGTTTAATACAATGTGAATTGTTCTTAACAAATGTGTTCAACACTCGCCTTTCGTTAGTATTTCAGATTTAGTAGTTTGCATGTGTCCATTTTGAAGTGACAGTTCAGCGCGTGAGAGAGTATGTTTGCTTATTTTATGTGCTTTAGAACTGCAAGCATTATGTTCCATTGAACTTTATTTAGGTATTAATTAGATGTTTTAGCCTAATTGTTAAAGAATATGAGAATGAATGGTATGTGTCTTGTTATCATGGAAACGTGCTTCACAGTGTGGGTGCACTGTAGGTGTGATATCCTAGTATTTGATCAGGAAAGAGTTGTACAATCAGGGTTCAAGAAGTGAAACAGCATATTAAACTATAACAATATTAATATACAAATTCAACACTTACAAAATATAGCTAATAAGCATGTGTATGGCCACGACTTGACACTAACATTGATGAACAATATATAATAAACATCAATATTATTCGAAATAATGAAAGATCCAGAAAGAAAGATAAACTAATTTAAAAAATACAAAAATACTTTTCAATGTTAATAACAATATAAACAGTAATAATTCACTATCTTGTGGCTTGGTCTTTATTCACTGAGTAGGGCATGAGAGCACATCCTATGTGATCATAAATTTACATAATTTTCTTCCCTATTAATAGTTCTGTATGTGACCACTAGGGAAGCTGGTGTTAGTTTCATGATTCATACATATATGCTCAAAATATAAATTATCAACTAGAAGGTGAATTAGCATTTTAATGAACTACAAATTCTAAGATAAACTTAATGATAGAAAGAAATACTAATGATGCAAAGCTCAGTGCACTTGATCATAACGAAAGCGATTTATCATATTTCTTTGCCAACAATTTTAAAGCTTATACCAAAACCACGTAACGATATGTCCAGCTTATCAAATAACGCTAAACACTTTTTAAATTATTTTATTCTTGTCATGCCACTACTGCTCAGTTGAAAACACTAACTGGTTGATCCAATAATATCATTCAATAATCTACTTATTATGGGAACAAAAGTCTGCTTCACTCTGGTTTGTAACCGTCTCTTGAAAACGAATTTTAGTTGAGACTGTCAGTTTTGGTTTGTTGTTTATTCAGTTCGGATTTTAGCGGTAATAAACCAGATTCTAGTTGCTATGCTAGATTATTGGTGGTCACGTGATTCTCAGCGTTCAGTTTTTGATTCGTATTGATTTGACAATTTGTACTTTTTCATTATTTATTGTTATATGAATTAGCTTTCATTTTAGACGCAGTATTTGTTTTAAGGGGTAGAAATGTTGTTTTTAAAGCAAAGCGAAACTGGGCTATCTTTGTTTATCGCAAGGAAAGAAACCTTGATTTTAGCGTTGTAAGTGGCTCGGCATGGCCTAGCGCGTAAGGCGTGCGACTCGTAATCCGAGGGTCGCGGGTTCGCGCCCGCGTCGCGCTAAACATGCTCGCCCTCCCAGCCGTGGGGGTGTATAATGTTACGGTCAATCCCACTATTCGTTGGTAAAGAGTAGCCCAAGAGTTGGCGGTGGGTGGTGATGACTAGCTGCCTTCCCTCTAGTCTTACACTGCTAAATTAGGGACGGCTAGCACAGATAGCCCTCGAGTAGCTTTGTGCGAAATTTCCAAACAAACAAAAAAACAAATAAAGCGTTGTAAGTACGTAAACTTACGTCTGTGCCCATCGGAGGATGGCGGCGCATGTTTGGTAGAACTCTTGGTGAGGAGAAACCCCCTTGAAATAAAAATGTATCTCAGAACGCCTGGTATGGGTATTAGCACTTTTAGTGATAAGTTCTCTCCTTATCAATAAAAGTGTTAATACCCGTACCAGCCGTTATGAGACACGTTTGGTATAACTAATTATTGCGTCAAGCGCGTAGTCGCGCTCTACACGCAGTGTAAGCGAATCGCTACACGGGACAGACGACTTGGCTGCCGGCATTATTGCAGTGACATAGGTAAGTCAAGAGCGCAGACGCGTTCCTCACGCTATGCAAGTGGATACTTGAACGGGTTTCTCACTAATAATATTGCAGTAACTAAAGTGTTTACTTCGATCCTAATCGTGTGTAAAAACAGAAAACATTTACGTACGTAATCCATGTTTCAGTAGCTTCTTAGTATATAAGTTGTTGTATTTGTAGAGCTCTGTGTGTATGTGTAATACTAAATTAGTAGTAATAGCTGATTCAAAATGGAACTCGTGCATCCATAATGAATGTTGCCTGAAACATTTGACAGCAAGTCCAATTCCTTCTGAGCGAATATTACGAATATCCATTCCATATACCTGCTATATCCAGAGTCGACGACGCCTTTCGTATGGTACCAGAATTTGACAGGTGAGCTGGGGTATGACAGACAAATTACATGTTCAGACACTATTTAATTATCAGACTGTGTGACGACAAACGTTAAGGTGGCAAATTACTTGTTTAGACACTATTCATGCAGTTATATACATTTATATTTATCTTAAATTAAAAATTAACAATTACAAGTAAGATTATTTATTTAAAAAAGCACTATAATTATATTTAATTAAGGATTAACGTATACAAGTTTAATCAGTTCTATTTATCATACAACACACCATAATTATGTTCAAGTAAGACTCAATATATACAGATTTAATGACACTTATTTATAACACAAAACACAATAATTAGATTTAATTAAAAAACCACACATATAGGTTTAATCAGTTTTATTTATTACTAATCACAATATATATATATAGGCTTAATTAAGGATCAATATATACAGGTTTAATAAATTCTATTTATCATACACCACACCATAATTATATTGAAGTAAGGATCTATATTTACAGGCTTGATCAGTTTTGTTTACAACACAATAAATAATAATTATGTTTAACTAAAGATCAACATATGGATATTTAATAAGTTCTATTTACCACACAACATATAATAAATGCGTTTATTTAAAGAGCAACATACACAGCTCTAATCAATTTTATGTTTAGCAAAAGACACCATAATAATGATTACTTAAGGATCATCGTTTATAGGTTTCATCAGTTTCATTTATGACAGAACACATCATAATTATATTTAAATAATGATCAATATACATAGGTTTATTCATTTCTATTCATCACACCACACATTATGCTTATGTTCAGTTAAGGATCAACATTTATAGGTCTAATCATGTGTATTTATAAGAAAACACCATTATTATGTTCAGTTAAGGATCAACATTTATAGGTCTAATCATGTGTATTTATAAGAAAACACCATTATTATGTTCATTTAAGGATCAACATTTATAGGTCTAATCATGTGTATTTATAAGAAAACACCATTATTATGTTCAGTTAAGGATCAACATTTATAGGTCTAATCATGTGTATTTATAAGAAAACACCATTATTATGTTCAGTTAAGGATCAACATTTATAGGTCTAATCATGTGTATTTATAAGAAAACACCATTATTATGTTCATTTAAGGATCAACATTTATAGGTCTAATCATGTGTATTTATAAGAAAACACCATTATTATGTTCAGTTAAGGATCAACATTTATAGGTCTAATCATGTGTATTTATAAGAAAACACCATTATTATGTTCATTTAAGGATCAACATTTATAGGTCTAATCATGTGTATTTATAAGAAAACACCATTATTATGTTCATTTAAGGATCAACATTTATAGGTCTAATCATGTGTATTTATAAGAAAACACCATTATTATGTTCAGTTAAGGATCAACATTTATAGGTCTAATCATGTGTATTTATAAGAAAACACCATTATTATGTTCAGTTAAGGATCAACATTTATAGGTCTAATCATGTGTATTTATAAGAAAACACCATTATTATGTTCATTTAAGGATCAACATTTATAGGTCTAATCATGTGTATTTATAAGAAAACACCATTATTATGTTCATTTAAGGATCAACATTTAAGGTCTAATCATGTGTATTTATAAGAAAACACCATTATTATGTTCATTTAAGGATTAACATATAGAGGTTTAGTCAGTTCTATTTATGTCACAATACATAATAAATAGGTTTATTTGAGGAGCTACATATACAGGTTTAACCAGTTTTATTTATAATAAAGCATACCATAATCATTTTTAATTAAGGATCAATATTTACAGTTTGAATCAGTTTTATTTATCACACACCACACCATAATTATATTCAGATAAGGATCAACATTTACAAGTTTAATCACTTTTGTTTACAACACAATCAATAATAATTATGTTTAATTAAAGATCAACATATACAGGTTTCATCAGTTTCATTTATGACAGAACATGTCATAATTATATTGAATTAAGGTTCAACATAAATAGGTTTAATCATTTCTATTCATCACATCACACATTATGATTATATTCAGTTAAAGATCAACATTTACACTTTGAACAATTTATCACACAACACACCATAATAATGTTCAATTAAGAGTCAACATATACAGATTTAATCACTCTTGTTTATAATTCAAAACATAATAATTAGATTTAATTAAGAATCAACAAATATGTTTTATCAGTTTTAATTATAACACACTACAAAATATCTAGATTTAATTAATGATCAACATATAAAGCTTAAACACGTTCTTTTTACCACACAGTATATTATAATTATGTTCAATTGAGGATTAACAAATAACGGCTTAATTAGTTTTATTTATTACCAACACATCATAATTATATTTAATTAAGGATCAGCATTTGTCATCTCTCTCACTGTTGAGAGTAACACTCAACAATTATTTGAATGTTTTATGTTGACTTTGTCAGTATTAACAGTAACACTCTTCAATTATTGGAATGTCTGTTGTTGACTTTGTCAGTATTAACAGTAGCACTCTTCAATTATTGGAATGTTTGTTGTTGACTTTGTCAGTATTAACAGTAGCACTCTTCAATTATCAGAATGTTTGTTGTTGACTTTGTCAGTATTAACAGTAGCACTCTTCAATTATTGGAATGTTTTGTTGTTGACTTTGTCAGTATTAACAGTAGCACTCTTCAATTATTGGAATGTTTGTTGTTGACTTTGTCAGTATTAACAGTAGCACTCTTCAATTATTGGAATGTTTGTTGTTGACTTTGTCAGTATTAACAGTAGCACTCTTCAATTATTAGAATGTTTGTTGTTGACTTTGTCAGTATTAACAGTAGCACTCTTCAATTATCAGAATGTTTGTTGTTGACCTTGTCAGTATTAACAGTAGCACTCTTCAATTATTGGAATGTTTGTTGTTGACTTTGTCAGTATTAACAGTAGCACTCTTCAATTATTGGAATGTTTTGTTGTTGACTTTGTCAGTATTAACAGTAGCACTCTTCAATTATTGGAATGTTTGTTGTTGACTTTGTCAGTATTAACAGTAGCACTCTTCAATTATTGGAATGTTTGTTGTTGACTTTGTCAGTATTAACAGTAGCACTCTTCAATTATTAGAATGTTTGTTGTTGACTTTGTCAGTATTAACAGTAGCACTCTTCAATTATTAGAATGTTTGTTGTTGACTTTGTCAGTATTAACAGTAGCACTCTTCAATTATTAGAATGTTTGTTGTTGACTTTGTCAGTATTAACAGTAGCAATCAACAATTACACTATGTAACAAAATTTTTACTTTTTCTTGTTCCTGGGCAGAAAGTGTTATTTTCCAATTTCTTGTAAATGAAAAAGACCTGTTTTTCTCTTCATATTTTGCTTTTGTGACCTGGGTAATGAAATTTTCAAATTTACTCATTTTCCAAAACATTCCAGGTAGATTTAGTGCTGAGCAGCTTATAAAGAATTTTCTAGAACTTTCCACAGTAATATATATGTACAGGGGCTCACCATTCACCACTTCAATTTAGTTCTAGCTGCCTAAGTGAACATAGGCTTATCCAAGGAGGCTTTACCAAGTTTCCCTGTTATCTTTGCCTTTGGGACAGCAGGGACACCACTGTGCGCTACAACAGGAAGCACTGGCCATAACGGACAGAGTACTCTATGTGGAGGTACAATGTTAAGTGTGAGCCACTAGTGGACCTCCAGAAGGTGTTGTTCCCGCCAATGCACATAAAATTGGGTTTTATGAAATAATTTGTCACAGCTTTTGATAAGGAGTCTGCAGCCTTCAAGTGCCTTCGAGACTTCTTCCCTAAGCTGTTTGAGGCAAAGGTCAAAGCTGATGTCTTCGTTGGACCATAAATAAAGAAGATTCTGGAGTGCACAAAATTCCCTAAGAAGCTCACAAGGAATGAAAAAAAACTTGGGGCAGCTTTGTCGCAGTGGTTCGAGGCTTTTTAGGCAATCACAAGGCCGAAAATTATGGGGAACTGGTTGAGGCTCTGGTGAAGAACTACGGCAAAATGGGCTTCAGGACGCCCATCTTGATAAATTCAAGGACAACATACTCAGAAGAACAAGGCGAGCGCTTCCACCATGATATACTAAACTTTGAATGCCACTACAAAGGAGCGTATAACGAAAACATGATGAGAGACTATTTGGGAGCTGATACATGAAAGTGATTTACATTACAGTCGCAAATCTCGAAAAACTACTCACTTCTAAACATTTTTGTTCATTTGTATAACTTTAGTATAAATACATGTAAATATTGATTCACATGTTGTTTTATTCAGACCTTATGTAAATGAAAATGTGAAAATTTGCCGTTTTTACACAGAAAATAAGTTAATTTCTAAATTTCATTATCCAGGTTACAAAAGCAAAGTTTGAAGGGAATAATGGTTATTTTCTGTACTTTTACAACATAAGCAATTAAGAAATAACACATACTATCCAGGAACAAAATTTGTGTTACATAGTGTTATTGGAATGATGTAAGACTGAGTTTGTTTGTATTGGTAGTATCTTCCAGTCATCTTTCCAGGTTAATATCTACTACGTTTTTTGTATCTATGAATCATAATTTGATAGTTAATTTCATATCTTAATATTTATTGGTAAGTGAAAGATTATATTGAAAACAACGTAAAGAAATATTTAGGTTTAAACAAGCATTTCCCTCACCCTCTCATGTAATTCCTCCCTCTACTACTGTTGTACACTAAATTCTTATATGTACCAGTAGATGTGTGTTTGTGTTTCACATTAAACTAATTTTTTATACATTTTGTTACAGAAGATTTAAGAATATGGAAACATGGTGAATTCCTTGCTTTGCTCTTGTCTTTTCCGGGTGGTTCTCCCCCTGGTGTTGCTTATAGGTAAGAAGTTTTAGTAGTGTTAAGATTGTGTTGTTTTTAACTTGCATTTATTTACACACAGCCACAAGGAGTCATATGAACCGTGGACAATTCACCTATTTGATGATATAAATTTTAAATCGATTTTTCTAAGTTATTTTTACCCTTTGTATGCACACAAATACGTGACGGCTTCTGAACTGAATACCGCCCCTCTGGTGGTAACTGCAAAGTGATTGATATCCAGATAAGGTAAAAATTATCACAGTCTTTAAGATAAATCAGTCTTTGGTCAGTGCTCAGAAACATTAAGATAAAACATTTATAAATATCGTTTCTCTCGGTAACAATTGGTCAAGTGAAGAGTTTTGACGGAAATGTTGGTCTCTAGATGTCTTGAAAGAAACGACATAGTCAATAATATAGTTGTTCAGAAAGAAGCGTATTGCATGCATAAATAAGTATTAACCTCATAAGTACAGAAGAAGCAGCATCGTTAACATTATTCGTTAATAATGTTTAGATTAATCAGAATTCCGTTATTATGATTAAACTTAGTTGTCCAGAAGAAATGGTATCCAACAATAGAATACCGTTATTATGATTAAACTTAGTTGTCAAGAAGAAATGGTATCCAACAATAGAATACCGTTATTGTGATTAAACTTAGTTGTCCAGAAGAAATGGTATCCAACAATAGAATACCGTTATTGTGATTAAACTTAGTTGTCCAGAAGAAATGGTATTCAACAATAGAATACCGTTATTGTGATTAAACTTAGTTGTCCAGAAGAAATGGTATCCAACAATAGAATACCGTTATTGTGATTAAACTTAGTTGTCAAGAAGAAATGGTATCCAACAATAGAATACCGTTATTGTGATTAAACTTAGTTGTCCAGAAGAAATGGTATCCAACAATAGAATACCATTATTGTGATTAAACTTAGTTGCCCAGAAGAAATGGTATTCAACAATAGAATACCGTTATTGTGATTAAACTTAGTTGTCCAGAAGAAATGGTATCCAACAATAGAATACCGTTATTGTGATTAAACTTAGTTGCCCAGAAGAAATGGTATCCAACAATAGAATACCGTTATTGTGATTAAACTTAGTTGTCCAGAAGAAATGGTATCCAACAATAGAATACCGTTATTGTTATTAAACTTAGTTGTCCAGAAGAAATGGTATTCAACAATAGAATACCGTTATTGTGATTAAACTTAGTTGTCCAGAAGAAATGGTATCCAACAATAGAATACCGTTATTGTGATTAAACTTAGTTGTCCAGAAAAAATGGTATCCAACAATAGAATACCGTTATTGTGATTAAACTTAGTTGTCCAGAAGAAATGGTATCCAACAATAGAATACCGTTATTGTTATTAAACTTAGTTGTCCAGAAGAAATTGTATCCAACAATAGAATACCTTTGTTGTGATTAAACTTAGTTGTCCAGAAGAAATGGTATCCAACAATAGAATACCGTTATTGTGATTAAACTTAGTTGTCCAGAAGAAATGGTATCCAACAATAGAATACCGTTATTGTGATTAAACTTAGTTGTCCAGAAGAAATGGTATCCAACAATGGAATACCGTTATTGTGATTAAACTTAGTTGTCCAGAAGAAATGGTATCCAACAATAGAATACCGTTATTGTGATTAAACTTAGTTGTCCAGAAGAAATGGTATCCAACAATGGAATACCGTTATTGTTATTAAACTTAGTTGTCCAGAAGAAATGGTATCCAACAATAGAATACCTTTGTTGTGATTAAACTTAGTTGTCCAGAAGAAATGGTATTCAACAATAGAATACCGTTATTGTGATTAAACTTAGTTGTCCAGAAGAAATGGTATCCAACAATAGAATACCGTTATTGTGATTAAACTTAGTTGTCCAGAAGAAATGGTATCCAACAATAGAATACCGTTATTGTGATTAAACTTAGTTGTCCAGAAGAAATGGTATCCAACAATACTTATTGCTAATCTTAGATAGCCAGCAAAAAAACCAAAAAATATAGCCAACATTATTAACTGATTTACTAATTTAATTTACTCACCAAAACGTGAATTTTGTGAACAAAGAAATCCTTATAAATGTATTTGAATAAATATGTAAACAATATTGTTTGGTTTTGATGTATAGGAAGTAGCGAATCAACAACAGGTTAGGCCTCAACGTCGCTTTTGAAAACTGCATATAAATGTGATCAGTGTTTAGTATTTCTCAAGAAGAATATAAAAATACATTTTTATTTTAAAACAGTTTTAAAACATTGTTCGAAGTACACATTACATTCAGGACAATGTATTTTGGTTATGTTATAGATTATTTTCTTTTCACTGAAGGTAAAATAGACAATATGATCTGGTGAAGAGCTCTAAACCTCTATAAATATATACCTTGGTTTTAGAAAGAATGTAAAGTACATAAAGTTTTGAATATATGGATCGTATAATCCAAATTTAACCAGTAAATACACAAATACATTTGCTTCTCGTATAGAACTTAATAAACAAGCACAGCCAGGTGGTTAAGGCACTGGACTCGTAATTCGAGAGTCGCAGGCTCGAATCCCCGTCGCACCAACCATTTTCCCCATTTCAGCCGTAGGGGCGTTATAATGTAACAGTCAATTCCAATATTCGTTGGTAAAAGTGTAGCCCAAGAGTCTCTGATCTTACACTGCTAAATTAGGGACGGCTATCACCAGCATGAGCTTCTAGTTGGATCTCGATTATGAAAACCTTAAGAAAATTATTATACTCGTATTGTTGCCTCATAAACAAATATCCCGGATTGAGGTAGAATTCTTATAGAAAAATACTGCTTGACGTTCAGTACCTCATATCAAATAGAAGTTACGTAACAGTCTCAAAAAATATAACAGTCACGATGAAACTCAATATAACAGAACTACATTCTGAAAATGTGTAACTTTCGTGCTTAATGTGATGTAACGGAAAATTGATTTCTTTCGAAAAGTGTATATATATAGCAGCCCTTTCTAAAGAAAAATATTCATACATAAAGGTCATAAATGTGTATTAAAATCGTGGATTTAGAATATCCAGGAGGAGAATATTTATTGTACTTAATAGCCAGGGGCGTAGATTTTTTACACCCGATGGGGGGATGATTTTTGCAACCACTTATGTGGACTGTTTAGTTTGCAAATTGGTAAACTCTGATTACGTGAACTTGAAAGCTGTAAACATGCAGTCACAGAGTAATCTTGTTGCCACGATACTTGCATGCATACTTAAGCCTATTGACTGATAATTACGAACTATCGCTTAGATCGAAAAGCTTAGAAGCACGCTAATATTAAAGATGTACATTTCAGTTACTGAAAAAGCCTACATCTAGGCCTAATTATGTAATTGATTGGTAAAAACACGAGAATCACAATTACAAACACACAATTTGTAGGCCTGTGATGCAATAAAACAATTCAACAGACCAAACTGTAGGGGATATAATTGTATGCACCATACACCTAAAATGAAGGGGGGATGTATACCCTCCACCCCCCCAGGATCTACGCCCCTGTATATATAGCAACGGAAAATAGAAAAATATTCATCTTTTTTAAACGAAAGTGTTAGTTGTCTGCAGATGCTTTTCTGTTGTGAATACAACACAATTCACAAATTAAATAAACTCAAAGGCCCCAGCATGGATAGGTGGTTAAGGCACTCGACTCGTAATCCGAGAGTCGCGGGTTCGAATCTCAGTCACACCAAACATGCTCGCCCTTTCAGCCGTGGGGGCGTTATAATGTAACGGTCAGTCCCACTATTCGTTGATAAAAGAGTAGCCCAAGAGTTGGCGATCGGTGGTGATGACTAACTGCCTTCTCTCTAGTCTTACACTGCTGAATTAGGGACGGCTAGCGCAGATAGTCCTCGTGCAGCTTTGTACTAATTCTGAAAACAAACAAAACAAAATAAACTCAATACAACACAATTGATAAATTAATTAACACAATACAACACAGTTCACGAATTAATTAAACACAATAATAATAACGTTGTTGAATAGTAATAAACAGTTTTGTTTCATTGAATTTTGATCCTCAATGGTATATCTGCGGACTGGTACCGCGAGAAACTGGGTTTCCATACCCGTGGTGGGCGGAACACAGATAGCTCGTTGTGTAACTTTGTGCCTAACTATAAGTAAACAAACAAGTTTCATACTTGTGTTTTTGTGCCATTAGGGACAGTCTCCAAAGTGAAAACTGTCGTTAATATACTTTAAGTGTGACGTACTCAACACTTAGTAAGAGTATAACATAGTTTAAGTATGACGTATTCAACCCTATGTAGTACCTTCTGACAGGATTTTTAAGACAGTTTCACACACTAAAGACAGTCCTAATTTCACAGCTACAACACCAGGAGGATTAGATCCAGATGGGACATGTTAACCCTTCAAAAAAGAGGAGTTAACACCTGGAATAACTAAGTACAATAATAAACAGTTATTTATAGTTGGGGTCGGGCGTAGTTTAGTGGTTAGTGTGTCTTGACGGTAAATTTCAAAGGCTTTGCCACAACGATCCGCTATGCACGAGTTCACAATAATATAGACTTATTTTGGTTGGCTCGCTGCTTTTCTTGGACTGACATGTCTTGAAAATAAGATGTTTGACTCGTAATATTCGGATTAGGACTATGAATTTCATCACCGAACATGCTCCCCTTTTAACGTCTTGAGGATGTTTTAATGTGATGGTCAATTCCAATATTCGTTAAAAGTAGCCTAGTAGTTGCTGATAGGTAGTGTTTTTTTTTAACGTCTTCCCTCTAGTCTATCACTGCTAAACTAGGGATGGCTGGTGCAAATCTTTTCTGGGTAACTGAAACACTGAAAAATGTTTCCCAGAAAAGTAACTTCACAACGCAGCACTAAAAACAACAATTTAATGTAGATAACAATGAAGCCTTCCTTTGCTTTAAAATTTAGAAAAACTATCTACTGTTTAAATTAACAATAGGCTTAAGAAAAAATAAACACGACGAAAAAGGACATTCACGCCATGATACTGAACCGAAATTAAAAGGAATAAACAAACCAAGTCTTAGACGTGTTACTATGACAACCATACCTGTTCGTTCTGTTTTATTTTTGGTACAATGGCTTTCCATTTTCCCCCTGTCACAGGAAACGGTGGGGAATTATGCAGCAAAACGGGCAAGCCAGACTATATTGAACTTTATAATGGTGTGGGTGTCTCTCTCTATATATATATATACATGTATGTTGTATTCACATAAGTGTCTACCTGTGTGCGTGTGTTTGTTTAAAAGGCATTTTATCCTTCTTCTTGACATGATAATACCGTACGAGTTCAATGACCCTTCTATGATATGACGTCATATCTATGTCATTGAAGGTTCGGCTTACGTAAAGTGGGCTTGACAATTGTCGTGATAGTAAAGTACCATACACTTTACATAATTAAACTGAACCCTTCAGCTAGTCATAATAAAGGTTCTATTATTATTTCACTTTTCTTTGAAGCATTATCTGTATACTAAACTGGTTCTAAAAGTGAACCCTGCAGCTAGTGATAACAAAGATTCTATTATTGTGTTACATTTCTTTATAGCATTATCTGTATACCATATTAGTTCTAAACTGAACACATGGTGATCATAAAGGTTCTATTATTGTTTCACATTTATTTATAGCATTATCTGTTTACTACACTGGTTCTAAAACTGAACTGTTCAGTTAGTGATAATAAAGGTTCTATTATTCTTTGACATTTCTTAACAGCATTATCTTTATACCTCAATGGTTCTAAAACTGAACCCTTCAGCTAGTGATAATAAAGGATCTACTATTGCATCACATTTTTATAGCATTATCTGAATACCACAGTGGTTCTAAAACTGAGCCCTTCAGCTAATTATAACAAAGGTTCTATTACTGCATCACATTTCTCTTTATAGCATTATCTGTATACTACACTGGTTCTAAAACTGAACTGTTCAGTTAATGATAATAAAGGATCTTTATTGCATCACATTTTTATAGCATTATCTGTACGCTACAGTGGTTCTGAACTGAACTCTTCAGCTAGTTAAAACAAAGGTTCTATTATTGTATTACATATCTATGTAGCATTATCTGTATACTACACTGATTCTAAACTGTACCCTTCAGTAAGTGATAATAAAAGTTCTATTATTGTTTCACATTTCTTAATATCATTATCTGTATGCAACACTAGTTCTGAACTGAACCCTTCAGCTAGTTATAACAAAGGTTCTATTATTGTTTGACATTGATTTGTAGCGTTATCTGTACACTACACTGGTTCTAAAACTCAAACCTTCAGCTAGCGATAAAAAAAGGTTCTATTATTGTTTCACATTTCTTTATAGCATTATCTGTATACTACACAGGTTCTAAAACTAACGAAGCTAGTGATAATAAATATTAAAGCTGGCATGCCCTTGCACATCTTACAATGACCACGTGCTGACTTGTAGTGTATGCATCTGATTTACTGTATTTTACATCTCACATTGACCATGTGTTTACTTGTAGTGTAACTATCGGGTTTACTGTGTTTTACATCTCACATTGACCACGTATTTACTTGTAGTGTGACAATCTGGTTTACTCTATTTTACATATCACAATGGCCTCGTGTTTACTGATAGTGTAACCAGCTGGTTCACTATGTTTTATACTCACAATGACTACGTGTTTAGTTGCAGTGTAACCATCTGGTTCACTGTGTTTTACGTCTCATAATGACCACGTGTTTACTCGTAGTGTAACCATCGTGTTTACTGTGTTTTACGTCTCACAATGATCACGAGTTTACTTATAGTTTTACCATCTAGTTTACTGTGTGTTACATCTCACATTGACTCTTATCTTGTATTTAAATTATGTAACATTCTTTTACACATTTTATTTTGTACAGTATAGTCATGAGTATTTCTCTCAAATATAGAAATTCAATAACCCGAATGTTTTCGAATGACTTAACCCATTTCCTCTCCTTTTGTTGTTTTTTCTGGAAATAAACAAGAAATGGAAAATATAAAAACTAGTAATGTCGTCCTAAGTAACATGGTGGATATGTGAAGTAAATATTTACGTAAGTTCTGTGTAAGTGTATTAATAACGTCGAAACATTGACGAACATAAAACGCATAAAATGCATAGCATCATAATTTATATACACATAGTTTCTATTCTCAACAGGTGTACCAATAAAAACAGATGTAAGGACTTTACTGTTTTACCTTTATTTTATTATCTATGTTTGTTTAAGATTAATATATATATATTTATAAATGCGTGTAACGTATATTGTTAAATGTGTATTGCGAAAGTTCTGCCCGTTCTGTTGATTTTTAGATTATCGAATGTAAAAGTCAACAGTAATGTTTTATATTGTTGCCTACTGAACTTTCAAGAACTTCACCTAAAGTATATAAATCGACGCGCCGAGAGACAGGTTAATAACATTGTTGGGTCGCTACAGTCAGTAATATTGTGGAAGCTGTAATTGTGGTAAACGCATATTAATCGGAGTACGAGATATTTCACCAACAACATTTATATATTTCGTACATTACAAACCGTTTAAATTAAGTAAATTGACTTCGGATTTTAGTATTTGTACGAGGACATTAGATGTCGTTGTCAGTTTTGTTTGTTTTTATTTCGTGCAAAGCTGCATGAGAGTTATTTGCGCTAGCTGTTCCTAATTTAGCATGTAAGACTAGAGGGAAGGCAGCTAGTCATCACCACCCACCGCCAACTCGTGGGCTATTCATTTGTTAACAAATAGTGGGATTGATCGTAACATTATAACGTCCTCACGGCGGAAAGGGTGAACATGTTTGGTATGACGGGGATTCGAACTCGCAACCCTCGGATTATGTGTTGATGATCTTAACCACCTTGCCAATTAAAAAAACAAACAAACGTGATTCAAGGTAGTTAGCTGTCAAGAGAAGTGTAAAGTATATGAACTCAGAATTAATTCGCTTGTCGTGGACCTGGGCCGTCGATAAAATATTCAGATCCAGACAAGATAGAAGACTGAATATTGTTTGCGAGTTTGTAAAACTATTGTATATAGATCATTGTTTGTAATAACCGTTATTCTAAGTTGTATTGTTTTTGTATATTAAAATATATTTGTATTAAGAAAGGAATTTGTATCTATCAATCTTGTTGCCAAATATTTTAAAATTCGTACATATTAACGTTCAACTAACTTTTAAATTAAAATTAAAATTTCCGGCTATCTGAAATCGTAATACGTTAGCGTACATAGCATAATAAATCGGTGACTTGTCCGAAATAAATTTTAATACGTAACATCGGACGTTCATAGAACTAGTATGCCATATCTTGCTATTGATGACCTTTATGTTTTTTATACTTCTTCAGTTCCTACATAATATAGGGTTTGGTTCAATGAAGTATCTGACTATACAGTGTAACATGTAGAATAATGGATGCTTCGTAACTTACCTGGTAATTCCTGTTTCACCAAAACTTAAGTTTTTACGGAAAGCTGAATTCGATGGGTAATGATAACATTGTTTTCATTAGAATTATGATTTTGTTCTTCTTTTTTAATTTTGTATTTAAAAATAATAAAGTTGGTAGTTAAAGATGTGGAGAATGTTTTGTTCTATCAAATTATGATAAAATTACAGTTACTACTAAAACTAAGTAGACGCTAGGCCTATTGTGATAATATTAGTTTATAAGGTTTCATAAGATAATAATGAACGAAAATAAAATGTCTGGGTTTTGGCTATCTGCTGTGTCCACCGGGGGGAATCGAACCCCTGATGTTAGCGTTGTAAATCCGTAGACTTACCGCTATCCCAGCATGGGACCAAGTTAGCTGAAAAACCGCATATTCACTGGAGATAATAGCAAGTATGTTAGTAGCTCTTCATACAAACTTCTGATGACCTGTAGTTGACTTTTACGGGCAGTGTGGTAGCGTAGTGTCCGATAATCTTCATACATATATATTCTTTATTCTACAGATGTAGTAACAACGCCCAGACGTTGAGGAACACATTAAACCATATATCATAAGCTGGCATATTTTCATGTAAAGGAGAAGTTACAGTCACTTCTGTTATTTTGTTGTAAGACCCAAACTATTCCCATACTCTGGCTGGCTTTTCTCTGGTAAGGAGTTCAAAAAATTAGGAATAGTTATTATTGAACCGAAGAGGTTCTCTTACCTGATCATTTAGACCAGGTCACTGATCACTTTGAAACATTATATTTCCCAAACTTTAATTCGATTTTCACATGGCAGATGAAGCAAGTGTTGATCGATGAATGACGGATACTAATTCTTAAAGAATTTCTGGTTTATCAAATACAGTACATTTTCATTTTAAAACTTGATATATTAAATTCCAAAACGTAAAGCTATAAGTACCGTTGATTTGATTATGGATAGACATAATCACTTTGCACGTGCTCAGAATAATAAGAAAAACAAAAACAAGTCATAAGTCCTTCCTGAGACTTGAAACGCTGCACTCCTGGAAACCTGAAGCATTTCTTCCTACCTCCAACACTTGTTTAACTTTTTAAAAATAAAACATCTTTTGTTGTTTAAATAGCTCGTGCAAATTAATTTTTGTCCCTGCGTGAGATATAGCTTGGATATTTGTGATCATTGGTTAAACAGTTGTTATAATAACATAGTTTTATTACAAAATGACATTAAACAAATACTTGAAACGGCGATATCTCGAGCTTAGAAAAAAAGACTTGTAACTGAGTTACTTAAGTGTTATTAAATGTAGTATGTAACACAGAAACAACGTACTGCTATGTTGGGTTATTCTGTAGTGAAACATTTAATACGTGGACAGGTTCAGTGGTTAGCTTGCTCGGACTGTGAATCCAAGGCTTCATGGCTCGCGTTCTATTGCTTTAGAAACATTGCACTTACATTTCATGGATGCTTTATAAATAGCGTAATGGTAAAATAGCACTAGCCTGTCAAAGAAGCGAAATCCAATAGTTGACGGTGAGTGTCTTCCTCTAGACTGTATATCAGTTCAAAATTAGGAATAGCTACAGGTAGATAGCCTTTGTCAGGGTCATCCCCAGGAGTTAGAGGTTGAACAATCATTCCAATATTTCAACACATTTTAAGGGTGCATTGTTTGTAGTTTTACTTTTCTAATAAGCACTTGACATTTATGTAAATTACCTAAACTCTTTTGGTAGAAGAAAAGGTTCATAATTATTTTGGAAATAAAAGGCTAACTACGATTCTGCTTGTGTAGTTTTCCGCAAAACCTTTAACAGGTAATCATAATAATCGTTTCTAATTATCCTGTTATGTACCAGTTTTCCACTTTTGAATTGACAGATGAGCTGAACGCTGTGCTAGGATTCGATACACATGCGGGGCGAATGCACATAATCATGAACCGTTTTCTTGTAACTTTTTAAGTTTTATATTTAAACATTAAAGTATTGTGCAAATTGACTATAATCAATTTTAAAGTTTAATACAGAAATACGACAGTATCGCATTTTTTACTAGGCTTAACTGGAAACGGGCTGAATTTGCTTGCCGAGAAATATTAAATTGTTTATATTTCTTATAAATCATTAGATCTATCACCAGATACGATGTTTTAAAGTTTTATCAAAACGTGTCATTTAAATAAAATCCTTTTAATAACTGAGAAATAATCATATTTTATATCGAAATATTCGTTATTACTTTAGAATTTCTATTAATTATAACTGATAGATATTCGTTATTACTTTAGAATTTCTATTAATTATAACAATGATAGGGAACACCAGCGTTTTTGTAAACAATTATTGTTGATTGTTATACTGAAAGAATATTCTATAAATTTCGATAAGAGGAGGAACTTACGCGATACACCGTCAACGATATACGTCACAGGTAGAAAAGAAAACTACACTGAAACAAACGTAGACATTAAAATAAATATACAACAGTAGATCTGTCACATATCGAATAAGAATTACAGAAATGATAGTGGAAAATATAAATAGTATTTGTTGCGCTGTAATTCCTTTCCTCGATATTTAAAGGGCTGTTACGCGGTTTGGCAGAGCAGGATAACATAAATTGGCCAAATCCAAGAATACTAAACTATATTTGATTTTGAGGTATATCTTTGACTCTTAGATAACCCATCTATGAAAATTAAAGGTAACACAACCAATTATATTTTCTCACCAGATGTAGTGTTGTACCATGACTTGTAAGGCTAAATTATTACAACACCAAAAACTGCATTTCGATACCTGTAGTTGGTGTAGTACAACTAGCGCGTTGTGCAGTTTTGTGATTATTAAAACGTAGACAGTTGCAGCACTTCAGGGATCTTTATATTATATGACCTAATGATTTATGCCTACCACACGAAGTAAAATCACACACAAGCCCCTAGTATATGGATGACATAGCAGGTTAGTACCAGCAGGTAAACAAAGTTATAACAACTACATCAAGTACAAAGTTATTGCTTCATGTGAAGTGACAAATGCTTACCCATCAGAAAACACAGTTCGTAGTTTTTTCGTGAAAAAAAACAAGACGAAACGAAACAAGTACACATTACTACAACAAATTAAAAGCTACTGAAAAAAATAGCAAAGTTCCTATGCATTACATACCACACCAGGTTAACACAAAATAAGCACACCATCAGTGCTATCTCAGATTGATATTTTAGAAGCTTTTAATATTTATGAAAGTCCCAAACCATACAATATATTTATATACACAAAACATTTGTATCTTCCACCAATGAATACATATTTATAGCTGTACTAAACACATCATATTAAAACTACCTCAAACTACAGAAATATTCCATTGTTTATCTTTGCTGTTTACAACAAACATGTCATTTACAGGTAAACTACAAATAATTAATGTGAGAATTAAAAGTTTCAAGAGCAGATTGCATGATTGAATAACTTCTAACATTCATGGTTCCAAATCAAGTCACACTGATAGCATTAAAGTTTCTGTTACATTTGTACATTGCTTTTGGTTTTATTTTATCACTATTTTTCTCATCCTTTAGTTATGTGTCTGTAAGCTTAAACATTTCCTGATTTGCAAATCTTCTATTTCATAGTTAAGCTTTGTTTTTTTAATTTCGTGCAAAGCTACTCGAGGGCTATCTGCACTAGTTGTCCCTACTTCAGCAGTGTAAGACTAGAGGGAAGGCAGCTAGTCATCACCACCCACCGCCAACTCTTGGGTTACTATTTTACCATCAAATAGTGGGATTGACTGTCACGTTATAATGCCCCCACGGCTGAAAGGGCAAGCATGTTTAGTGCGACTGGGATTTGAACCCGTGACCCTTGGATTACGATTAGAACGCCTTAACACACTTGGCCATGCCGGGCCTCATAGTTAAGATCTTGAAGTAGTTATAGGGAAACTGAAAATTTGGTTTGGTTTGAATTTTGCGCAAAGATACTCAAGGGCTGTCTGGGCTAGCCATCATTAATTTAGCAGTTTAAGATTAGAGGGAAGGCAGCTAGTCATCACCATGTACTGCCAACTCTTGGACTACTCTTTTATTAACGAATTAGTGGGATTGACCATCACATTATAACACCCCCACGGCTGAAAGGGCGAGCATATTTGGTACAATGGGGTTTTGAAACCATGACACTCAGTTTATAAGTCAAACGCCTTATCCCACCTGGTCATGCCAGGCCAAACTGTAGGTATTAGGGTAGGTTACAGAATGAGAAACATTGAACTATAAACATAATGTCAGTTGTAGATTGTTTTTAAAACAATAATTCTAAAATTTTGTTTGTGGACAAACAAAACAAGATATAAGATTATTGTTACACTGAAATATACTAACATATTCCCAGCTGATCTGGAAATTTGAAACTGCATTAAAAAAACTATATAATTATATATGAACTTTAAAATCTAAACATCACATATGTCGTTAATTTACAAGTACCAGAGTAGTAAATGAATGAATTAGTATATTTTTCATCACTGCAGTGTTTTCAACATCCATGTTCCTGTTTATACATCTACACAACAGATTTGAGGTATTAAAATATTCTGTGAATTTCACTGAGTGACAAAGTTATTTAATTATGTATTTCACCTGAGGTAAGAGAGTGAAGAGGTAAAAGGATCTAGCTCAGGTTTATGAATTATTATTCAAACACCAATGAGTACGTGCATATTACTTATGCTGTTGTTGTCTTGTGTATAAATGTTTGTATAATACTTTATGTGACAAGATTATAAAGGTTTTTAAATGTAACAAATTAACCAGGACAATAATAAAAACGTTTCAGAAAACCATTTGTGAATATTCAAATTGTACTTTTTTTTTCTCTTTTCAGCTGTTATTTTTCGTTTCAACTTTTTTTCCTTCTTATACCTCCTCCTTTTGTTGCTGGCACCAATTGTTCCAGGTCCTACATTAACGAGCAATGGATTGGGTAAGAAACTTTGTTGGATTGTCAAACATTTTGTTCTTCGTTTCAGTTATTCTAAGATCTATACTGATCAGCAGTGACTTAGGTAATAACCAGTTTCATGTATTTCTTCCTGCTAGTAATAATATTAGTTGTTCCAGGCTCTTATCAGTCACTAGTGACATAGATGAGAAACAGTTTTTTTGTCCTTCATATGTCTTGTCATCTTGTTACAAACACCAGTTGGGTGTTTCACGTCTCACATTAACCAGTAGTGGCTTATGTGATATGAAAATGGTTGTTTTCAATATGACTATTATCTTGTTATAAACACCAAATGTTCCAGGTTTTTACTGACTAGTATTAGCAAAAGCAAGGAAAATACATGATACTTTTGATATATTTTCTGTTTCTGTTGGTGACACCAGTTCCAGATACTAAACTAACAATTTTATGTTAGTGACACCAGTTCCAGATACTGCACTAACAATTTTATGTTGGTGACATTAGTTACAGATGCTAACGGTTTATGGCTAACGTTTACTACTTGGCTGCCATCAACATAGCTAGTTTTGTAATACATCATCATAACAATCTGATATTTGTTGATTTTATAGCTAATGTCTACTACTTGGCTTCCATCAATGTAGCTAGGTGTGTAATACAACATTATAACAATCTTATATCTGTTCAGTTTACAGCTAATGTCTACAAGTTGGCTGGCATCAAGATAGCTAGGTGTAATACATAATTATAACAATCTGATAATTGTTAAGTTTACAGCTAATGTCTAGTACTTGTCTGCCATGTACATACCTAGGTGTATAATATATCATTATAACAATCTCACATTTCTTCATTTTATGGCTGATGTCTCCTACTTGGCTTCTATCATATTAGCTAGGTGTTTACTACATGATAATAACAACCTAATATTTCTTCAGTTTATAGCTATAGTTTATGGCTAACATCCACTTAGCTAGGTGTGTAATACATCAATATAACAACCTGATATTTTTTCAGTTTATAGCTAATGTCTACTACATGACTGCCATTAACTTAGCTAGATGTTTACTACATTATTATAAGAATCTGATATTTGTTTGGTTTGTGGCTAACACCTACTACTTGGCTGGCATCAACTCAGCTAGGAGTATGTTAAATCATTATAAGACTTTGATATTTGTTCACTTTATAGCTAATGTCTAGTACTTGGATATCATCAACTGAGTTAGATTCATAATATATCATTACAAAAACCTCATATCTGTTCAGTTTATAGCTAATGTCTACTGCACGACTGCCATCAACTTAGCTAGATGTTTACTACATCATTATCAGAACCTGATATTTGTTCAGTTTATGGCTAACGTCTACCACTTGGCTGCCAACAACATAGCAATATTTGTAATACATCATTATAACAATCTGATATTGTTTTCATATTAAAGCTAAAGTGTACTACTTGACTGCCTTGAGCTTAGCTAGGTGTTTACTACATCATTATAATAATCTGATATTTGTTCAGTTTATAGTACACATCTACAATGTGGCTGCCATCAACTTAGCTAGGTGTGTAATACATTATTATAGCAATTTGATATCTGTTCAGTATATAGTTAACATCTACTACTTGGCTTCCATCAACTTAACTAGTGTAAACTAAACTACATCATTATAAGAATCTGATATTTGTTCATTTTATAGCTGATGTATCCTACTTGACTTCTATCATATTAGCTAGGTGTTTACTATAGGATAATAACAACCTAATATTTCTTCAGTTTATAGGTAAAGTCTCCTACTTGGCTTTCCTCAACTTAAGAAGGTGTTTAATACATCATTATAACAACCTGATATTTTTCAGTTTATAGCTAATGTCTAGTACTTGGCTGTCACCAACTTAGCTAGGTGTGTAATACATCATTATAACAACCTAATATTTGTTCAGTTTATAGCTAACCTCTACTACTTGGCTACAATAAAATTAGCTAGGTGTGTAATATTTCATTATAACAACATGATATTTGTTCAGTTTATAGCTAATGTCTACTATTTGGTTGCCACAAGATAGCTTGGTGTATTCAGCATAATTATATCAATCTGATATTTGTTCAGTTTGTAGCGAACATCTACTATTTGTCTGCCATCAACTTAGCTAGGTGTGCAATATATCGTTATAAGAACCTTATATTTGTTCAGTTTATAGCTAATGTCTACTAATTGGCTGCCATCAATGTATCTAGGTGTGTAATACATCATTATAACAACATGATATTTGTTCAGTTTATAGCTAACGCCTACTAGTTGGCTTAAAAAAGGTGAGGTAGGTGCTTAATATATAATTATATCAATCTGATATTTGTTCAGTTTGTATCTAATGCCAACTTCTTAGGTGCCATAACCTTTGCTAAGTGTATGCTACATCATTATAATAATCTGCCATTTGTTCAATTTATAGCTAATTCTGTTATTTGGCTGCCATGAACTTAGCTAAGTATGTAATACATCATTATGAGAACCCTGTATTTGCTCAGTGTATAGCTAATATCTACTACTTGGCTGCCATGAACTTAGCTAAGTGTGTAATACATCATTATGAGAACCCTGTATTTGTTCAGTTTATAGCTAATTCTGTTATTTGGCTGCCATGAACTTAGCTACGTGTGTAACATATCATTATGAGAACTCTTTATTTGTTCAGTTTATAGCTAATCTCTACTACTTGGCTGCCATGAACTTAGCTAAGTGTGTAATACATCATTATGAGAACCCTGTATTTCTTCAGTGTATAGCTAATGTCTACTACTTGGCTACCATGAACTTAGCTAAGTGTGTAATACATCATTATGAGAACCCTGTATTTGTTCAGTGTATAGCTAATGTCTACTACTTGGCTGCCATGAACTTAGCTAAGTGTGTAATACATCATTATGAGAACCCTGTATTTGTTCAGTGTATAGCTAATGTCTACTACTTGGCTGCCATGAACTTAGCTAAGTGTGTAATACATCATTATGAGAACAATGTATTTGTTCAGTTTATAGCTAATGTCTACTACTTGGCTGCCATGAACTTAGCTAAGTGTGTAATACATCATTATGAGAACTCTTTATTTGTTCAGTGTATAGCTAATGTCTACTACTTGGCTACCATGAACTTAGCTAAGTGTGTAATACATCATTATGAGAACCCTGTATTTCTTCAGTGTATAGCTAATGTCTACTACTTGGCTACCATGAACTTAGCTAAGTGTGTAATACATCATTATGAGAACCCTGTATTTGTTCAGTGTATAGCTAATGTCTACTACTTGGCTGCCATGAACTTAGCTAAGTATGTAATACATCATTATGAGAACCCTGTATTTGTTCAGTGTATAGCTAATGTCTACTACTTGGCTGCCATGAACTTAGCTAAGTGTGTAATACATCATTATGAGAACCCTGTATTTGTTCAGTGTATAGCTAATGTCTACTACTTGGCTGCCATGAACTTAGCTAAGTGTGTAATACATCATTATGAGAACCCTGTATTTGTTCAGTTTATAGCTAATGTCTACTACTTGGCTGCCATGAACTTAGCTAAGTGTGTAATACATCATTATGAGAACCCTGTATTTGTTCAGTTTATAGCTAATGTCTACTACTTGGCTGCCATCAACTTTGTTAGGTGGATGCTACATTATTATAAAAATCTGATATTTGTTTAGTTTACTTATTGGCTGCCATCAACTTGGCTAGGTGTAAACTACATCATTATAAGAACCTGATATTTGTTCTTTTTATAGCTAATGTGTACTACTTGGGTGCTATGAACTTAGCTTGGTGTAAAGTAGACCATTATAAGAACCTGATATTTGTTCAGAGTATAGCTAACGTCTACTTGTTGATTGCCTTCAGCTTATAATGATGTATTACACACCTAGCTAAGAACCTGAGATATGTTTAGTGCAGACTTCTACTCATCTCAGTTTTTGTCAGTTCTGAAAGTGAAGGTTTTTGTTAAAACAGTGTACCGTGTAATTAAATTATCGTTTAGCTACATATGTATTACTAACTGTGTTTAGTTTTTGTGTTTAATTTAATGTCGGTGTTATTAGTTTGAAGTGTGATTGATTTAGGGGACAGGAAGTAGCCTCCATCTGAGTGTTATGTGTGGAAGTCTCTTGATTTAGTTTTATAGATTGGAAGAAGATATGTTAATTTTAGTTTCTTGTCAGTATTGTCTAACAGTTATACATGATCCACGACATGAACTTTATTAATGAACCAGCCTCATTGAATATTTTTTGTATGTTTTAGGACACATTTCACGTTACCTCAAAGTTATTCTTGGTCTTAGTACACTTAGCTGTTTATCTCATGTGGTCTTTCAAGCTGTGTTACTGAGTCTTGGGGATTACGGGAAGTTTCCAGTGCAGTGTAAGTATCAAGATTCATATTAAAAAAGGGTTTGAAACCTTATTTAAAATGGCAAGTATTTTACAAACATTATATTTATATCTGTGTGAAATGTTTGTCAGAGATTCTATATTTGGTGAACTATTGTTAGGTGTTTCATGTTTAGTTACTAAAGGAAATAAATATAACTTTTAATATAACAGGTTTTAAATCATGTACAATAGATTTTGATTTTCAGTCTGGTTAAAGTTAGATTGCAGAAGTAATATTAACCTGTTTTATATAATTATAGTAACAATCAAGAAACTATACAAATCTGTACAGTTAGGATTCAGAAACTATATAAATATGTAGACACTATATAAGGTTGAATTTGGTTTAGGTCTGGTGACAGATTTATGAAGTTTCACTCTTTGTAACCAAGTTATTTAGTCGATATGATGAGGACAACTATCACAAGAAAGAACGCCAAACATTTACAAATTTATACATTATACATCTTTATAGACTATACATCTTTATCCACTATACATCTTTATACACTATACATCTTTATACATTATACATCTTTATCCACTATACATCTTTATCCACTATACATCTTTATACATTATACATCTTTATAGACTATACATCTTTATAGACTATACATCTTTATCCACTATACATCTTTATACACTATACATCTTTATACATTATACATCTTTATACATTATAAATTTATAGACTGTACATCTTTATAGACTATACATCTTTATCCACTATACATCTTTATACACTATACATCTTTATACATTATACATCTTTATAGACTATACATCTTTATCCACTATACATCTTTATACATTATACATTTTTATCCACTATACATCTTTATACATTATATATTTTTATACACTATACATCTTTATGCATTATGCATCTTTATACACTATACATCTTTATACATTATACATCTTTATACATTATACATCTTTATCCACTATACATCTTTATACACTATACATCTTTATACATTATACATCTTTATAGACTATACATCTTCATCCACTATACATCTTTATACATTATACATTTTTATCCACTATACATCTTTATACATTATATATTTTTATACACTATACATCTTTATGCATTATGCATCTTTATACACTGTACATCTTTATGCATTATACATCTTTATACACTATACACCTTTATATACTGTACATCTTTATGCATTATTATACACTATACATCTTTAGAGGATTTTGTTTCAGAATTTCTGTTTGGGTTTCACATTCTCACATGGAGATTTGTAGTCAGATAACTGTAGATAAATTTGTAACAATATTTTACTTAATTATAATTAGACATATTTCACTTGCTTCCAAGGAGATTTCTACTAAGATAAATGTTTATACACTTTTAAAGTAATCAGTTAGATTATAAACTATGCATCATTCTGTATCTAGTGTGGCTAAGTTTTCAGTGAAGGAAAACATATGAAAGTAATATTAATAGTTTGATGTTGTGTATAATTTATATGTGATTGTTGTAATGGAAGAATTTAATACCCTTCAGAATTCATTTCAGTCTTAATTTAATAATTTTCTGTATTTCAGGCACGAGGGATGGAAGACTGCTTGCTTTGATTGGACTTCATGGATTTGATGGCATCCAGCCATTGGATGCATTGCGTCTCATGGGACTCGATTTTGTTGTTCTTCTGACTACAGTGGGAGTTCTTGTTACATCTGAGAAGTTTTCTGAGGTTATTTTATCTCAAGAAAAAGAACACAGTGAGAAACATAAATTGTTTTACAGAAAAAAGAAAAGGATTCCATCAGAGTTTCTTGCTGTTGTCAGAGAACTTGTTTTCTTGGTGCTCTTAGCAGGTGCTGGGATCCTACATCCATCATTGATTTCATCAAGTTACTTTCTGTTATTCCTATCAATTGCTACCTGGTTGGCCTGTAACCAGAAGCTAGGCCACACCTTCATTTTAGTTAGAACAGTCTTGGCCATTTACTGTGCTAGTAATATTATTGTTTTATACCTATATCAACTAGACTATGCCCAGAAGCTCATTCATCCCAAGAGCAAGGGAGCAAGGTTTGTTAAAAAATAAAACAGTGAGTAAGTATTTTATTAAAGTTTTAACTTGGAAGTTATTTAGAGTAAAACAAATATTTGTGTGTGTATATATGAAAAAATGTAAGTGAAATGTTTATGAAAGAAATGTTTAAAATATGTTGTGATTTGAGACATATTCTGACAGTTCCTGTAAAGATGAGGGATTGGTTGTGAATCTCATATGTAGAATAAATGTTGTATTAATTCATCGCAAGTGAAGTAAGAAGAAAGTGTTCATTTCAGCAAAGTCTATGGTTACTGCATTTTAGATAGTGGTAGGCCTAGTGAAATAATGTTATGTATACAGAAATGAAGAAAGTTAAACTGTTTAAGTGAAGTGAGTATGATAAAGAAATTCTGAAGTTTGCCAAGCAAAATACATGACACAAAGATGGCACATCTTCACTCTGTCAATAGGGAGAAACACTGTGACACAAAGACAGGATTTTCACACAGTACATCTTGACTCTGTCAGCAGGAAGAAACAGTGTGACACAAAGACAGGATTTTCACAAAGTACATCTTGACTCTGTCACCAGAAAGAAACAGTGTGACACAAAGACAGGATTTTCACACAGTACATCTTGACTCTGTCAGCAGGAAGAAACACTGTGACACAAAGACAGGTTTCTCATACAGTACATCTTGACTCTGTCACCAGAAAAAAACAGTGTGACACAAAGACAGGATTTTCACACAGTACATCTTGACTCTGTCAGCAGGAAGAAACACTGTGACACAAAGACAGGTTTCTCATACAGTACATCTTGACTCTGTCAGCAGGAAGAAACACTGTGACACAAAGACAGGATTTTCACACAGTACATCTTGACTCTGTCACCAGGAAGAAACACTGTGACACAAAGACAGGATTTTCACACAGTACATCTTGACTCTGTCAGCAGGAAGAAACACTGTGACACAAAGACAGGTTTCTCATACAGTACATCTTGACTTTGTCACCAGAAAGAAACAGTGTGACACAAAGACAGGATTTTCACACAGTACATCTTGACTCTGTCACCAGAAAAAAACACTGTGACACAAAGACAGGATTTTCACACAGTACATCTTGACTCTGTCAGCAGGAAGAAACACTGTGACACAAAGACAGGTTTCTCATACAGTACATCTTGACTCTTTCATCAAGAAGAAACAATGTGACACAAAGACAGGATTTTCACACAGTACATCTTGACTTTGCCAGCAGGAAGAAACAGTGTGACACAAAGACAGGATTTTCACACAGTACATCTTGACTCTGTCACCAGAAAGAAACAGTGTGACACAAAGACAGGTTTCTCATACAGTACATCTTGACTCTGTCACCAGAAAGAAACAGTGTGACACAAAGACAGGATTTTCACACAGTACATCTTGACTCTGTCACCAGAAAGAAACACTGTGACACAAAGACAGGATTTTCACACAGTACATCTTGACTCTGTCAGCAGGAAGAAACAGTGTGACACAAAGACAGGTTTCTCATACAGTACATCTTGACTCTTTCATCAAGAAGAAACACTGTGACACAAAGACAGGATTTTCACACAGTACATCTTGACTCTGCCAGCAGGAAGAAACACTGTGACACAAAGACAGGATTTTCACACAGTACATCTTGACTCTGTCAGCAGGAAGAAACACTGTGACACAAAGACAGGATTTTCACACAGTACATCTTCACTCTGTCACCAGAAAGAAACACTGTGACACAAAGACAGGATTTTCACACAGTACATCTTGACTCTGCCAGCAGGAAGAAACAGTGTGACACAAAGACAGGATTTTTATACAGTACATCTTCACTCTGTCAGCAGGGAGAAATACAGTGACATGAAGACAAGACTTGGACACACTAAGTTTTGGTTCTCTTAGCAGCAGAATCAATGAAAAAACACAATAACACAAGACTGCACTCCCACAGTAAGCCTTGTTTCTCTCCACAAGGAAAAATATAGTGATAGAAAAACAGGACTTTTACAGCAAGCTTTGGCTCTCTCAGTATGAATAAATATAGTGGTACAAATATAGGACTTCACTACAATGCTCTCCTGATAAACTAGGTCAGGTAATACATGCAATCTAACTACCCATAAAATGAAATCCTTTACTAGTAAAATTAGAGACGAGTAACATGTGAGGTTGGATTATTTCAGTCAGATTTAACTTAGTCTGAATCAGAACCTAGAATAAAATGTACTTTAGAACAGTAAGGTATGTTATAATTGTATTTTACTTATTTGTTGTTGAATTTGGCATAAAGCTTCTTGAGGACTCTCTGTACTATCTGTTCCAAGTTTTGTATTTCAGGTGGCTTGACAAGTCTGTGGGTTTTTCATTCCAAAAATTGGGTTTAAACTTACACAGTGAGCAGACCACAGATATTCTATTGCATACTTTGGGCTTGACAACAAAAAAAACAGTTGCTATTGTTTAAGTGTGCTTTGGACTTGATGAAAAACTCAGTGATGTTGAGAAACCCACTTGTTGAGAAATTTATATGCAAAAACGGCTCGTTTGGGTTGAGAAAATATTTTACATAGAAGACCGAACAACGTTTCGACCTTCTATGTAAAATATTTTCTCAACCCAAACGAGCCGTTTTTGCATATAAATTAATGACAAACTATTCCTCATTTTTAAGTGTACTTTGTGCTTAACAACAAACACCAACTCTTGGGTTATTTTCATTAGGCCTAATAGGATGTTTGTCTTGAGCAATGGAACCTCAGGTACAGTCTAGCACACTAACCACTGGGTTGTTCTCAGTTTATGTGTACTACAGGTCCTTGTCTTGTAAAAACATACTTGTTTGTGTGTGGAATAAAAGAGGTAAAAAGTTACTTACACAAGGTAAAGAGAAATTAAGTTGTGATTAGAAGACTGATATTGATATGGAAAACATAGAAGATTACTATTGATATTGCTTAGAAATGAGTAGCAAATAAGGAAGAGAGACAGCTGCTTGTTGTGTTTTGTAATAACTGACGTCTGTCATTACCAAGTGATAAAGTTGTTGGATCGTGAGTTCAAATATTTTTCATTGAAACTTTTCATCCTTTTAACTGTGGTGAATTATAAAGTGACAGTCAGTATCAATGTTCGCTGGCTTAACAGTTGTTGGTAGGCCTTGTTCGGTAGTTACCTTATATTTAGTTTTATCTCTACAGATGGCTCACACTAAGAATTTGTAGTATATTTGTACAACTTCAATAAACAAGCAAACCAGCAAGTTAAAGTGTGTAAGTTGCTTATTATTGATATTAAAAATAAAACCATTTTATAACAATCCTTGTTATTATATCAGGTTTTTACAGTTCTGGCTTATTTAAATGTAAACATGAGATAATGATGTTTTGTATCTCATAGATTGCTTGGCTTGTTGGGACTTGTGGATTCTTCTTGTGGTACTAGTGGTGATAGTCGAACCATAATTTTCCGACCAGAACACTGGACTGTATATATACAGCCACTTGTGTTGCTTGGACTATACTGGCTTCTCTGTTTCTTAATTCGCTATAAACTCCATGCAGATGTGGGTATATTTTCTGTTTATGTACATGTAGTACAAGTTCAAACCTGAGTAATGTTTTCATAGGCAGATCGTGATGTATGTATTTAAAGCATAGAACTCCATGCTGGTTGATAATAATGTTAGTTACTTGGTTATTAATAACATAAAAACTAAACAAATACGTTGTCAATACATAAGATTATCCTACTAATTACGACTTGATGAGTGATTTCATCTTATTGTTTGGGCCCTGTCCTTTACACTGAGTGTTGTAATAGGCTTAAATATGAACATTACTAAATTTAACATAATGTATAGAGCTCACAATATATAAAACAAATCAGTAATCTGAAGGGAATATTTTCAATATCACATGAGAACTGAACTGAAGTTTAGCCTAATTTGTATGTATTTTTGTCTTTAAATAACTGATTTGTTGTATAGTGTTTTTTCAGTGGTTTGTTTTTGTGAACTACCATTTTGGTTTGCTTGCATTTTCTTTTTGAGTTCATTTTTGAATCATTTGTGTATTAGTATCAATGCATGTACAGGTTGTTTCTTTCTCAAAAAATGTCTGTTAAAATTGTTTGTTGGAATGCATCTCAAGACTAAAATATTTATGTATTTACATATATGTAAAGAAGTTTAACAATAGTGATCTTAATTACTTAATTATAATTAATTATTGTTACTCATCATCTCTTGTTTATTCTGTACAAAGAAATATTCATCTTAATAATACATTTTGATAAAGATTTTTGACAAAATATTGATTTAAATATATCCCTGGATTTTATTAATCTTGTGTGGCACTTTGTTTAGTTTTGAAAGTTCTTTTTTTTGAATCTGAACTCTGGAAATAATAACAGAGCTGTGTTTATAGAACACTTGCCTGGTGTTCTTAGCTCTGTTAACAGACCACTTGCCTGGTGTCTTTAGTTTAGTTAATAGAGCACATGTCTTGCATGCTACAATTCTCAGATTCAAATCCAAACACAAAATTAATAAAAGGGAAGCTTTAATTACTGCAGTAGTATTAAATGTCAAGCTTATTCTGAGAAGTACAATTTCTCACAGAATTTACCAGCAAAACATTTATAATATATTAATTAGTGAAATTGCTCTTCTCAGTAAGACTTCTCATAGAATTTACCAGCAAAACATTTATAATATATTAATTAGTGAAATTGCTCTTCTCAGTAAGACTTCTCATAGAATTTACCAGCAAAACATTTATAATATATTAATTAGTGAAATTGCTCTTCTCAGTAAGACTTCTCATAGAATTTACCAGTAAAATATTTATAATATATTAATTAGTGAAATTGCTCTTCTCAGTAAGACTTCTCATAGAATTTACCAGTAAAATATTTATAATATATTAATTAGTAAAATTGCTCTTCTCAGTAAGACTTCTCATAGAATTTACCAGTAAAATATTTATAATATATTAATTAGTAAAATTGCTCTTCTCAGTAAGACTTCTCATAGAATTTACCAGTAAAATATTTATAATATATTAATTAGTGAAATTGCTCTTCTCAGTAAGACTTCTCATAGAATTTACCAGCAAAACATTTATAATATGTTAATTAGTGAAATTGCTCTTCTCAGTAAGACTTCTCATAGAATTTACCAGTAAAATATTTATAATATGTTAATTAGTAAAATTGCTCTTCTCAGTAAGACTTCTCATAGAATTTACCAGTAAAACATTTATAATATATTAATTAGTGAAATTGCTCTTCTCAGTAAGACTTCTCATAGAATTTACCAGCAAAACATTTATAATATATTAATTAGTGAAATTGCTCTTCTCAGTAAGACTTCTCATAGAATTTACCAGTAAAATATTTATAATATGTTAATTAGTGAAATTGCTCTTCTCAGTAAGACTTCTCATAGAATTTACCAGTAAAATATTTATAATATATTAATTAGTGAAATTGCTCTTCTCAGTAAGACTTCTCATAGAATTTACCAGTAAAATATTTATAATATATTAATTAGTGAAATTGCTCTTCTCAGTAAGACTTCTCATAGAATTTACCAGTAAAATATTTATAATATATTAATTAGTGAAATTGCTCTTCTCAGTAAGACTTCTCATAGAATTTACCAGTAAAATATTTATAATATGTTAATTAGTGAAATTGCTCTTCTCAGTAAGACTTCTCATAGAATTTACCAGTAAAATATTTATAATATGTTAATTAGTGAAATTGCTCTTCTCAGTAAGACTTCTCATAGAATTTACCAGCAAAACATTTATAATATATTAATTAGTGAAATTGCTCTTCTCAGTAAGACTTCTCATATAATTTACCAGTAAAACATTTATAATATATTAATTAGTGAAATTGCTCTTCTCAGTAAGACTTCTCATAGAATTTACCAGCAAAACATTTATAATATATTAATTAGTGAAATTGCTCTTCTCAGTAAGACTTCTCATAGAATTTACCAGTAAAATATTTATAATATATTAATTAGTGAAATTGCTCTTCTCAGTAAGACTTCTCATAGAATTTACCAGTAAAATATTTATAATATGTTAATTAGTGAAATTGCTCTTCTCAGTAAGACTTCTCATAGAATTTACCAGTAAAATATTTATAATATATTAATTAGTAAAATTGCTCTTCTCAGTAAGACTTCTCATAGAATTTACCAGTAAAATATTTATAATATATTAATTAGTGAAATTGCTCTTCTCAGTAAGACTTCTCATAGAATTTACCAGTAAAATATTTATAATATATTAATTAGTAAAATTGCTCTTCTCAGTAAGACTTCTCATAGAATTTACCAGTAAAATATTTATAATATGTTAATTAGTAAAATCATTATATTTTAAAAATCTCTTAAATTATGGCTCATAGTTTAAGATACACATAAGGCTGTGTTAACATCATATAAAGTTCCACCATATCATGTTTAGTTTCAATAAATGAAACACTGTGAGGTTACTTACTGTGTCTTACTGTATCCACTAAAAGTAAATGGTTAAATCACAGTGTCAGTTTTAAAAATCTACAAGAATTTTACTTGAACTTTATTGTTTTATATGAAATGTTATATTGGATCTAGATAAAACATTATAACAAACAACATATGATAAACCTGGTATTAGTTTTACTAGATGTAGATCAAAGATTATGAAAAATAAAATATGATAAACCTTTTATTAATCTTATTAGATGTAGGTCAAACGTTATGACAAACAACATATGATAAATCTGTTATAAGTTTTAATAGATGTATATTGAAGGTTGTGAAAACAAAATATGATAAACCTGGTATTAATTTTATTAGATGTAAGTCAAAGGTTATGACAAACAACATATGATAAACTTGTTATTAGTTTTATTAGATGTAGATCAAAGGTTATGACGAACAAAATATGATTATCCTGTTTTTTAGTTTTCATAAGTGATTTGTAGTGCACTTACTGAATTCTGCTCCTAGTGGCAGGTTAAAGCATTAAAGATTTCAGTACCTCAGCTTGTTGACCTCTTCAGGTGAAAGAAGAGCTTGAAGGCAGTGCAGAGCATGCCGTAGCCAAAGGTGACACAAAACAAAGCTCTCCTCAATCCCCTTCTGGCATGTTAAGATGTAGACCTCGCAATGTGCAAGAAGGCATTCAAGTCGTATGTACTGCACAACCCTAACTATTGCTCTCTCTAGCTGCAGCTTTGTCTGAGTTTAATTGGCATTGATTAGAAAAATGGAATATATTATTATGATGAATGTTTGTCTTAAACATATTTGTTATTATCAGGCTTTAAATGTTTTATTTTGTTTTGGCTTTTTCTTAAGAACTACTATATTTTATAAAGTTTTTGTTATTGATGCTTTTGTGAGAAACTTTTTGTTTGTTATTAATTGGAACTTTTGAAACACGACCTTTTTAACATCCATAAAGTGTAACTAATCTTTTGAAATAAAACGTTATTATTTTCCACCTGAAAAGTTTAATGTTTTGAAATCCAAAATTTAATATCCATAAAGTGAAACACTTTGCTACACAACCTTACTTTTGCACACTAGTCATGTATAATCCATGTATAATCAAACATTTGAACACAGTATTACTTTTCAAAACCTGAAAGGTATTATTTTTTATTCTAAGAAATTGAGGTAAGCCTTTCAAAACTACTTATATTATTTTAACACTCCTACGAAAAGACGTTTCTAGTCCTGATTTCTCCAAGCCCGTTCCCCTGGCTGTGGTTTCGGTAGATAGTAGATAGGGACAATGGGAATCTCGTTAATCCATTCATTAATGGATTTAAATGGCAATTTCAGTTAAATACAAAATTATTAGCCTAATATTAATAGCCTTTCAAGTTGCTCTGGGGCCTATTAGGCCCCACTTTTCGTAGGAGTGTTAAATGAAATGAAAGCCCTTATTCTTGAACCACTTAGAATATGTCTGTTTTATACCTATTGAAAAGAGCTTAGTATTACCTTATTAGCATCATTAATACTTTATTTGTGTTGTAAAACTAGCAATGTTGTTATCATTAACACATTCCTATCACTATAGCTAAAATCTTTTTCACTGTAACCTAACATTCCTGTTATTATAGCTGTAATAATAATTCTCCTGATTACTGTATAACTAGTCTTACATTGTACTTGAAGTTCCTAATCTTGTTTGTTTGTCATACACTAATCTTATCATTGTACTTGAAATGACTAGTATTGTTTGTTTATCCTACACTTGTCATATTATTGTACTTGAAGTTACTAGTATTGTCTGTTTGTCATACACTGCTCTTATCATTATACTTGAAGTTACTAGTATTGTTTGTTTATCCTACACTTGTCATATCATTGAACATAAAGTTACTAATATTGTCTGTTTATCATACACTTGTCATATTATTGTACTTGAAATGACTAGTATTGTTTGTTTATCCTACACTTGTCATATTATTGTACTTGAAGTTACTAATATTGTCTGTTTATCATACACTACTCTTATATTTATACTTGAAGTTACTAGTATTGTTTGTTCATCTTACACTTGTCATATTATTGTACTTGAAGTTACTAATATTGTCTGTTTGTCATAAACTACTCTTATCATTATACTTGAAGTTACTAGTATTGTCTGTTTATCATACACTTGTCATATTATTGTACTTGAAGTTACTAATATTGTCTGTTTATCACACACTACTCTTATATTTATACTTGAAATGACTAGTATTGTTTGTTCATCTTACACTTGTCATATTATTGTACTTGAAGTTACTAATATTGTCTGTTTATCACACACTACTCTTATATTTATACTTGAAGTTACTAGTATTGTTTGTTCATTTTACACTTGTCATATTATTGTACTTGAAGTTACTAATATTGTTTGTTCATTTTACACTTGTCATATTATTGTACTTGAAGTTACTAATATTGTCTGTTTATCATACATTACTCTTATATTTATACTTGAAGTTACTAGTATTGTTTGTTCATCTTACACTTGTCATATTATTGTACTTGAAGTTACTAATATTGTCTGTTTATCATACATTACTCTTATATTTATACTTGAAGTTACTAATATTGTTTGTTCATTTTACACTTGTCATATTATTGTACTTGAAGTTACTAATATTGTCTGTTTATCACACACTACTCTTATATTTATACTTTAAGTTACTAGTATTGTTTTTTCTTACACTTGTCATATTATTGTACTTGAAGTTACTAATATTGTCTGTTTATCATACACTACTCTTATCATTATACTTGAAGTTACTAATATTGTTTGTTCATTTTACACTTGTCATATTATTGTACTTGAAGTTACTAATATTGTCTGTTTATCACACACTACTCTTATATTTATACTTGAAGTTACTAGTATTGTTTTTTCCTACACTTGTCATATTATTGTACTTGAAGTTACTAATATTGTCTGTTTATCATACACTACTCTTATCATTATACTTGAAGTTACTAGTATTGTTTGTTTATCCTACACGTGTCATATCATTGAACATAAAGTTACTAATATTGTCTGTTTATCATACACTTGTCATATTATTGTACTTGAAATGACTAGTATTGTTTGTTTATCCTACACTTGTCATATTATTGTACTTGAAGTTACTAATATTGTCTGTTTATCATACACTACTCTTATCGTTATACTTGAAGTTACTAGTATTGATTGTTTATCCTACAGATGTCATATTATTGTACATAAAGTTACTAATATTGTCTGTTTATCATACACTACTCTTATCATTCTACTTGAAGTTACTAGTATTGTTTGTTTATCCTACACTTGTCATATTATTGTACATAAAGTTAATAATATTGTCTGTTTATCACACACTAGTTTTATCATTATCTGTAAAAAGACAATATTAGAAACTTCAAGTACAAAGCTATCAGTACTGTTTGTTTGAGTAATATAACTATAGTTTTAGTGTTATAGATAAAAGTATTAATGTTGTTTATTTTTTTAATATAACTATAGTTTTAGTGTTATAGATAAAAGTATTAATGTTGTTTGTTTGTGTAATATAACTATAGATTTAGCATTATAGATAAAATATTTAGTGTTGTGTGTTTGGGTAATGTAACACTAGTCTGAGTGTTAAGGATAAAGTTATCAGTGCTATTTGTTTGTTTAATATAAAACTAGTCTCAGTTTTTACAGATAAATAGATTAGCACTGTTTTTTTGTGTAATATAACCATAGTCTCAATGTTGAAGGTATAACTGATTTCTGATTGTGCAATATAACACTATTCTCAGTGTTACCAATGAAGCTGTAAGTGTTACTATCATGAGTCTCAGTGTAAGATATGAATCTGTCAGTTTATTTTGTGTAATGTAACACCAGTGTCTATGTTACTGTTAAAACTGTCAATCCTGTTTTTTTTTATGTAATATGATACTAGTCTCAATGTTACAGATAAAGCTCTGAGTTCTGTATTTTTATGTGTAATATATCACCAGTCTGAATGTTAGAGACAAAGCTATCAGTAGTGTTTGTTTATGTAATATAATTAGCTTCAGTGTTATAGGTAAAGTTATCAGTGCTGTTTGCTTGTGTATTATAACTAGTTTCAGTGTTATAGATAAAGCTATCATTGCTGTTTTTTAGTGTAATATAACACTAGTCTTAATGTTAGAGATAAAGCTATTATTGTTACTAACATCAGTTTTAGTGCTACAGATAAAACTATGAGTCCTTTTTGTGTGTATAATATAACTCTAATTTCAGTGCTATAGATAAAACCTAGTTATTGTACTATCATTACAGTTAAACCTAATTATAATCCATGATGACGAGAAAACCCACTTGTAGAGAAAAATATATATGTAAAATCGGTTGGTATGGGTTGAGAAATTTTTTTTTGTGAACCTGACGATGACCGAAGAAGGTCGAAACGTTGTTTGTTCCTCTACATAAAAAAAAAAATGTCTCAACCCATACCAGCCATTTTTACATATATAAACCTAATTCTCTTATGTAACCTTTTCACTGTAGCTAATAACAATGATGAAATACTCTCTTTTGTTGTCTCCACATTATACTAGATTACTTACAACGTTTGTCTCATCAATATTGAAAAACTAAAAGCTCCTATATTCTGTTTGAAATATTATTATTATAGTTATAACTATGTTTTTTATCCATGTTTTGTATAGCATTGTGGTTATATTGTGTTTACATGTTATGCATTGTGTTATTATCATAGTTATCACCATGGTTTTGCCAATATTATGTACAATATTGTCATTATAGCTATAATTATAATGTTCTTATATGCTATGTATTGTGTTATTACAGTTATCACATTGTATTTGTCGATGCTTTGCATATTATTGTCACTATACATATATTACCTTTACATGTAATAATTAGTATTGCATACATACGTATATATATATATATATCTTTTTTCTAAATTTTTTATTGGTGTGATAACAGTTACAATTTTCTACTTACCAGTATACTAAAGGATTAGTCCAATCTCTAAGCTATATATTGATGGATGTCTTGTACTTATTAGCTTACTAAAGGACTAATCCAATGTATAAGCTAGATCTTGACAGGGTCTTGTACTTACCAGGTTACTAAAGGACTAATCCAATCTCTAAGCTAGTTTCTTGATAGGTGTCTTGCTTTTACCAGGTTACTAAATGGCTAATTCAATCTCTAAGCTATATGTTGACAGGTGTCTTGTACTTACAAGGTTACTAAATGACTAATCCAATCTATAAGCCAGATGTTGACAGGTGTCTTGTATTTACTAGGTTACTAAATGGCTAATCCAATCTGTAAGCTAGATGTTGACAGGTGTCTTGTACTTATCAGCATACTAAAGGATTGATCCAATCTCTAACATAGATATTTACAGGTGTCTCACACTTACTAGGTTATTAAAGGACAAATTCAGTTTCAAAGCTAGATGTTGACTGGTGTCTTGTACTTACAAGGTCACTGAAGGACTAATCCAGTCTCTAAGCTAGATGTTGACAGGTGTCTGGTACTGACCAGTATACTAAAGGACTAATTCAATGTCTAAGCTAAATATTGACAGGTGTCTCTACTTACCAGTATACTAAAGGACTGATCCAATTCCTGAGATAGATGTTGACAGATGTCTTGCACTTACCAGTTTATTAAAGTACTAATCCAATCCCTAAGCTAGATGTTGACATGTATCTTCTGCTTACCAGTTTACTAAAGGACTAATCCAATCCCTAAGGTAGATGTTGAGAGGTCTCTTGTACTTATCAATGTACTGAAGGACTAATCCAATCTCTAAGCTAGTTTATTTACAGGTGTTTTATTCTTACCATGTTACTGAAAGACGAATCCAATACCCAAGGTGTATATTGACAGGTGTCTTGTAGTTACCAGGTTACTAAAGGACTAATCCAATGTCTAAGCTGAATATTGACAGGTGTTTTCTACTTACCAGTATACTGAAGGATTGATCCAATCTATGAGATAAATGTTGAGAAGTTTCTTGCACTTATTGGGTTATTAAAGGACTGAACCAATCTCTAAGCGAGATGTTGACAGGTGTTTTGTTGTTACCAGGGTGTGAAAGAACGTATCCAATCTCAAACACAGTTGTTTACAGGTGTTTTTTTTTTTTTTTACCGGGTTATGAATGGACTAATCCAATGTCTGAGCTAAATGTTATAGGAGTCTTGTTCCTACCAGTATTCTAAAGAACCAAACCAATATCTAAACTAGATGTTGACAGGTGTCTGGTAATTACTAGTATACTAAAGGACTGATGCAATCTCTAAGCTAGATGCTGATATTATGTAAAGTACTGATCCAATCTGTAAGATAGATGTTGACAGGTGTCTTGCACTTATTAGTTTATTAAAGGACTAATTCAATTTTTAAGTTGAATGTTGACAGTTGTCTTGTACTTACTTACCAGGATGATAAAGGACTAAACCAATCTCTAAGGTATATCTTGACAGGTGTCTTGTATTTACCAGTATAATTATGGATTGATCCAATTTCTAAACTAGATGTTGATAGGTATCTTGTATCTACCAGTTTACTGATCCAAACTTTAAGGTAGATGTTGAGAGGTGTCTTGTACTTACCAGGTTACTAAAGGACAAATCCAGACTTCAAGCTAAATGTTGACAGGTGTCTTGTACTTTCTGGATTTTTAAAGAACTAATTCAGGTTTTAAGCTATATGTTGATAGGTGTCATGTACATACTAGTATACTAAAGAACCAATCTAATCTCTAAGGTGGATGTTGACAACTGTCTTGTACTCACTAGATTACTAAAGGACTAATCCAGTCTCTAAGTTAGATGTTGAGAGGTGTCTTGTACTTAATAGTATACTAAAGAACCAATCCAATCTCTAAGCTAAATGTTTACAGGATTGTTGTACTTACCAGTATACTAAATGATTAATCCTATGTCTAAGCTAGTTTTTTGACAAATGTTTTGTTCTTAGCAGGTTACTAAAACACTTATCCAATCTCTAAACTAGATGTTGAGAGATGTCTTGTAATTACCAGGTTACTAAAGGTCTAATCCAATCTTGAAGGTACATGTTAATAGGTGTGTTGTAATTACCAGTATACTAAAGGACTGATCTAAGATAGTTGTTGAGAGGTGTCTTGTACTTACAAGGTTATGAAAGGACTAATCCTGTCTCTAATTTAGATTTTGACTGGTGCCTTGTTCTTTCTAGATTACTAGAGGACTAATCCAATCCCTAAGATATATGTTGATAGGTGTCTTGTACTTACCAGTATACTAAATGACTAATCCAATCTCTAAGCTAGATGTTGACAAGTGTCTTGTACTTATCAGGATTCTAAAGGACTAATTCAATCTCTAAGCTAGATGGTAACTCGTGTCTTGCATTTACTAGGTTACTAAAGTACTAATCCATTCTCTCATGTATATTTTGAAAGGTGTCTTGTACTTACAAGTATAGTAAAGAACTAATACAATCTCTAAGCTAGTTTGTTGACACATGTTTTTCTTACCAGGTTATGAAAGGACTAATCCAGTCTCTTATCTAGATGTTGACATGTGTGTTGTACTTAATAGGTTATAAAAGGACTAATCCTATTTCGAAGCTAAATGTTAACAGGTGTCTTGTACCTACCAGTATACTCCAATCTAATCTTGAAGGTATCTGGTACTGACCAGGTTACTATAGTATATGTTGGCTGGTGTCTTGTACTTACTATGTTACTAAATATCTAATCCAATCTCTAAGGTATAAGTTTACAGGTGTCTTGTACTTACCAGGTTTATAAATGACTAATCCAATTTCTAAGCTAGATGTTGACAAGTGTCTTGTATGTAAGAGGTTACTAAAGGACTAATCCAGTCTCTAAGGTAGATGTTGACAGGTGTCTTGTAGGTATTAGGATACAAAAGGACTAATCCAATCTCTAACATAGTTTTTTGACAGGTATGTGTTACTTATGGTGTTAATAAAAGATTAGTGTAATTTCAAAACTGGTTTTATAAATTTCATCCTATTTTGGTAGCTTCTAGAAGATGATAATGGAACATATCCAGAAGATCCATCGCAGTCAAAAGACATCTTTGCTATGGACATGAATGGAAGTGTTATTCTTTCCACTGATGGAAATACCTTTGATGGTGATTCAGATGATGAAGTGTCGTCAATTGATATCACAAAATCATTGTATTTTTCATTATTCACGTGTCTGTTTAGATTGGTGAAGAAAGGAAGCTACATTGGAACCCTTATTATAATGATGGTAAATAACATTTATACTGATCACACAGGTGGAGGGAAATCTGTAAGATTAAAACATTTGATCTAGTGAAAAGTGAACTTGGACCTACCCTTATTATAAAGATGGTGAATAATACGTATACTGTTCATTAGGTTGAGAGAATTGTGTAAAATGAAAAGTTTTCAATTGTGAACTTAGACATACCCTTATTCTAATGATGGTAAATAACATTTATACTGATCACATGGGTGAAGAGAAATGGGTAAAATTAAAACAGAAACATTTGTTTTATTGAATAGTGAACTTGGACATACCCTTATTATAGCGATAGTAAATAACATTTATACTGATCACATGGGTGGAGAGAAATGTGTAAAATTAAAACATTTGAATTTTGAACTCAGATCTACCCTTAATATATATATGATGGTAAGTAACATTTATACTGATCACATAGGTGGAGAGAAATGTGTAAAATTAAAACAGAAAACATTTGATATATTGAATAGTAAACTCAGATCTACCCTTATTATAATGATGGTAAATAACTTTTATACTGATCACATGAGTGGAGAGAAACGTGTAAAATTAAAACATTTGATCTATTGAATCATGAATTTGGACTTACCTTCATTATAATGATGGTAAATAACATTTATACTGATCACACGGGTGGAGAGAAATGTTTAAGATTAAAACTTTTGAATAGTGAACTCAGAACTACCCTTATTATAATGATGGTAAATAACATTTATACTGATCATATGGGTGGAGAGAAACGTCTAAAATTAAAACAGAAAACATTTGATATATTGAATAGTAAACTCAGATCTACCCTTATTATAATGATGGTAAATAACTTTTATACTGATCACATGAGTGGAGAGAAACGTGTAAAGTTAAAACATTTGATCTATTGAATCGTGAACTTGGACTTACCTTCATTATAATGATGGTAAATAACATTTATACTGATCACATGGGTGGAGAGAAATGTGTAATATTAAAACATTTTAATAGTGAACTCAGATCTACCATTATTATAATGATGGTAAATAACATTTATACTGATCACATGGGTGACGAGAAGTGTGTAATATTAAAACATTTTAATAGTGAACTCAGATCTACCATTATTATAATGATGGTAAATAACATTTATAATGATCATATGGGTGACGAGAAGTGTGTAATATTAAAACATTTTAATAGTGAACTCAGATCTACCATTATTATAATGATGGTAAATAACATTTATACTGATCACATGGGTGACGAGAAGTGTGTAATATTAAAACATTTTAATAGTGAACTCAGATCTACCATTATTATAATGATGGTAAATAACATTTATAATGATCATATGGGTGGAGAGAAGTGTGTAATATTAAAACATTTTAATAGTGAACTCAGATCTACCATTATCATAATGATGGTAAATAACATTTATAATGATCATATGGGTGGAGAGAAGTGTGTAATATTAAAGCATTTTAATAGTGAACTCAGATCTACCATTATCATAATGATGGTAAATAACATTTATACTGATCATATGGGTGACGAGAAGTGTGTAATATTAAAACATTTTAATAGTGAACTCAGATCTACCATTATTATAATGATGGTAAATAACATTTATACTGATCACATGGGTGACGAGAAGTGTGTAATATTAAAACATTTTAATAGTGAACTCAGATCTACCATTATTATAATGATGGTAAATAACATTTATACTGATCATATGGGTGACGAGAAGTGTGTAATATTAAAACATTTTAATAGTGAACTCAGATCTACCATTATTATAATGATGGTAAATAACATTTATAATGATCATATGGGTGATGAGAAGTGTGTAATATTAAAACATTTTAATAGTGAACTCAGATCTACCATTATCATAATGATGGTAAATAACATTTATAATGATCATATGGGTGACGAGAAGTGTGTAATATTAAAACATTTTAATAGTGAACTCAGATCTACCATTATTATAATGATGGTAAATAACATTTATAATGATCATATGGGTGACGAGAAGTGTGTAATATTAAAACATTTTAATAGTGAACTCAGACCTAAATTGTTTATAGTTGGTTTTATTATAGAGTAGAATTGGGGAACAAATGAATTAACAACTATTGATTCTTGTAGTCTAGTGTCTTTTTTGGTCCACTGCAGTAAAGTGTTAAGTCTAAGTTCATAAAATTGGGTTTTCTAACTGTGGTTGGTTTATCACAAAAAGTTCATAAAACTATGAACGTCCAGCAGTTAAACTGGCAGAATTTACGATTGTTCAACTAGAAAATATATATTTATGTATATGCAATAGTATCTTTGCACACTTTTTTTCTGGAGTTATTTAAGATCCTTGTGAACAGGATGTAAGTAGTTGTAAACTTGTCATAATGACCTATCTCATTGGCGTAACATGTAGGTTAATAATTTGCAGGAAATGAATTGTTGTTCTTTTGTTTTAGACTTGGAGCATCACTTATCACAGCTGGTTAACTTTTATTCTCCTCTTGTGGTCCTGTGTTGTGTGGATGTTGCCAAACTCTCGACAAGCATGTCTACGTACTTCACCATTCTTTGTGGCTTATGCTGAATCATTATTGCTCCTACAGTACATTTATGGACTCAATCTTAGAGACTGTGAGTTGCCTGACAAGATTGAAACAGTTAATCTAGAACAACTTGGACTCATGAAATACTATGAACTCTCCTATCAACCTTTGGCTGTGAAGGTTAGAGAACAAATAAAATGAAATTAGAATTTATTATTAAAATACTTAGTTTTTTACAACAATCCTCTTTCTTCATTGCTAGATGAGATAAAGACAGTTAAAGTAGAATATATTCATCTGCTGTACTCTCATCTTCAATACCAACGTTTGTTACCGAATTGTGATCATTATTAAATGAAATAAAGACAGTTAATATAGAATAGATTGATATATACTGTGCTGTCATCTTTTGTACCAAGGATTGTTACTAAAGTGTGTTCACTACTAGATGAGATAAAGACAGTTAATATAGAATACATTGATATACTGTACTGTCATCTTTTGTACCAAGGATTGTTACTAAAGTGTGTTTGCTACTAGATGAGATAAAGACAGTTAATATAGAATAGATTGATGTACTGTACTGTCATCTTTTGTACCAAGGATTGTTACTAAAGTGTGTTCACTACTAGATGAGATAGAGACAGTTAATATACAATACATTGATGTACTGTACTGTCATCTTTTGTACCAAGGATTGTTACTAAAGTGTGTTCACTACTAGATGAGATAGAGACAGTTAATATACAATACATTGATGTACTGTACTGTCATCTTTTGTACCAAGGATTGTTACTAAAGTGTGTTCACTACTAGATGAGATAGGGACAGTTAATATACAATACATTGATGTACTGTACTGTCATCTTTTGTACCAAGGATTGTTACTAAAGTGTGTTCACTACTAGATGAGATAGAGACAGTTAATATACAATACATTGATGTACTGTACTGTCATCTTTTGTACCAAGGATTGTTACTAAAGTGTATTCACTACTAGATGAGATAAAGACAGTTAATATAGCATAGATTGATGTACTGTACTGTCATCTTCTCTACCAAGGATTGTTACTAAAGTGTGTTCACTACTAGATGAGATAAAGACAGTTAATATACAATACATTGATGTACTGTACTGTCATCTTTTGTACCAAGGATTGTTACTAAAGTGTGTTCACTACTAGATGAGATAGAGACAGTTAATATACAATACATTGATGTACTGTACTGTCATCTTTTGTACCAAGGATTGTTACTAAAGTGTGTTCACTACTAGATGAGATAGAGACAGTTAATATACAATACATTGATGTACTGTACTGTCATCTTTTGTACCAAGGATTGTTACTAAAGTGTGTTCACTACTAGATGAGATAGAGACAGTTAATATACAATACATTGATGTACTGTATTGTCATCTTTTGTACCAAGGATTGTTACTAAAGTGTATTCACTACTAGATGAGATAAAGACAGTTAATATAGAATAGATTGATGTACTGTACTGTCATCTTTTGTACCAAGGATTGTTACTAAAGTGTATTCACTACTAGATGAGATAAAGACAGTTAATATAGCATAGATTGATGTACTGTACTGTCATCTTCTCTACCAAGGATTGTTACTAAAGTGTGTTCACTACTAGATGAGATAGAGACAGTTAATATACAATACATTGATGTACTGTACTGTCATCTTTTGTACCAAGGATTGTTACTAAAGTGTGTTCACTACTAGATGAGATAGAGACAGTTAATATACAATACATTGATGTACTGTACTGTCATCTTTTGTACCAAGGATTGTTACTAAAGTGTATTCACTACTAGATGAGATAAAGACAGTTAATATAGCATAGATTGATGTACTGTACTGTCATCTTCTCTACCAAGGATTGTTACTAAAGTGTGTTCACTACTAGATGAGATAAAGACAGTTAATATACAATACATTGATGTACTGTACTGTCATCTTTTGTACCAAGGATTGTTACTAAAGTGTGTTCACTACTAGATGAGATAGAGACAGTTAATATACAATACATTGATGTACTGTACTGTCATCTTTTGTACCAAGGATTGTTACTAAAGTGTGTTCACTACTAGATGAGATAGAGACAGTTAATATACAATACATTGATGTACTGTACTGTCATCTTTTGTACCAAGGATTGTTACTAAAGTGTGTTCACTACTAGATGAGATAGAGACAGTTAATATACAATACATTGATGTACTGCACTGTCATCTTTTGTACCAAGGATTGTTACTAAAGTGTATTCACTACTAGATGAGATAGAGACAGTTAATATAGAATAGATTGATGTACTGTACTGTCATATTTTGTACCAAGGATTGTTACTAAAGTGTGTTCACTACTAGATGAGATAGAGACAGTTAATATACAATACATTGATGTACTGTACTGTCATCTTTTGTACCAAGGATTGTTACTAAAGTGTGTTCACTACTAGGTGAGATAGAGACAGTTAATATACAATACATTGATGTACTGTACTGTCATCTTTTGTACCAAGGATTGTTACTAAAGTGTGTTCACTACTAGATGAGATAAAGACAGTTAATAGATTGATGTACTGTACTGTCATCTTTTGTACCAAGGATTGTTACTAAAGTGTGTTCACTACTAGATGAGATAGAGACAGTTAATATAGAATAGATTTATGTACTGTACTGTCATCTTCCCTACCAAGGTTTGTTACCAAATTGTGATCATTATTAGATGAGATAGAAACAGTTAATATAGAATAGATTGATGTACTGTACTGTCAACTTTTCTTCCAAGGTTGGTTACTAAGGTGTGATCAATACTAGATGAGATAAAGACAACATGGAATGTATTGACGTATTGTACTTTCATCTTTTCTTTCAAGGTTTTCCCAGTGTGTATTCATTAGTAGATGTGATAAAGACAGGTAATGAAGAACAGATTGATATAATTTAGTGTCATCCAATCTCTCATGGTTTGTTACCATGGTTTGATCATTACTACATGAGATAAAAGACAGTTAAAGTAGAAGCGATTGATGTACTTCTTTGATCTTTTCTACCAAGGTTTTTTACTCATGTGGGATCTTTACTAGATGACATAAAGATAGATAATGTAGAATATATTGATGTACTCTACTGTCATATTTTTTCATAGGTTTGTTACCATGGCTTGATCATTACTAGATGAGATAAAGAGAGTGAATGTAGAATGGATTGATGTACTGTACTTTCATCTTTTTTACCAAGGTTTGATTCTAAGTTATGATAATTATTTGACGAGGTAAAGACAGTTAATGTTGAACAGCTGATGTACTGTACTGTCATATTTTCTACCAAGGATTTTAGTAAGGTGTGATCATTACTAGATGAACAGTTAATGTAGAATGGAATGATGTACTGTAATGTCACTTTTTCTACCAATGTTTGTTACTATGGTGTGTTCATTACTAGATGAGATAAAGACAGTTACTGTAGAATAGATTGATGTATTAGGTTGAGGAATAATTCGTGAGCATTTTTAAATAATTTCATTCAAGCATTACATGCAAGACTATACAATACTTCAATGGATGAACACATTACACCCAAAACATTTATTATGATACTTTATTTCATGTAATACCTAGGTATATAGTATGCATTGTTTTAAACGAAATTGCAAGATATTAAATGCGAAAAGCAGATGGTGTCGAAAATGCTCGATTTTGTCCACTTGACATTCCGTTTAATGAGCTGAAAATGAAAACAAAAATTAAAGACATATGAAAATCAAACACACCATCTATTAGAGCAAAAAATTATCTACCAAATGACATGAAATATTTTGCGAAAGCGTTTCATTTATGAATATATTTTTTTAACTTGAAAAAACGCTCATGAATTATTCCTCAACCCAATACTTTTGTGTCATCTGGTCTTCCATGGTTTTTATCAAGGTGTGTTTATTACTAGATGAGATAAAGACAGTTAATATAATTGCATCCCGAGTGGTTTTTTGCTTATAACTTAAAAAGTATCACGATTAGGATAATGAAAGTAGAGTATATTATAAATATGATAATAACACACATCTACATAAATATTTATGTAAATTAAACGACAAATAAACTGTTTATAAACAAATAACCAAAAATAGGAGGAGCAGAAAGTGTTCGTATAATTCAGAACGTGTGAAAAAACTGATATTACCGTAAAAATTTTGTTTAGTTTGGCGAATAAACTACATTATACCATTTCAGAACTAGACACTGGGTTCATAATTATTAAAATTTAGCCAGCAAAACATTTACATCCGGAAATTTAGTACCGTCTCTGTCATTATCTGCTTGGTCACTATGGTGAACAGGAAACAACTGTCCAGTGATTTAAAGAACCAAATTTTTGTAAAATACAAGTGCCGTATGTCTCTTTCCGGTATTGCTACACAACTTAATGTGCCAAAATCTACTGTTCAAAGCATAATTGCCAAGTTTAAGCTTACAGGGTCAACTGCTAACCTTCTTCATTCTGGATGCCACACCAAAATTTCAGGGGGGAACCAAGAGGAAGGTTCTCAGAGAAGTTAGTAAGAACTCTCGTTTAACACATAATAACATACAGAAACTGATAAGGGAAACTGGGGTTGAAGTAAGCACCTCTACAGTTAGGAACATGTTACACTCTTTTGGATTCAAAGCATGCCGTCCTCGCAGAACTCCATATTTAATGCCTGTTCATTTAAAAGCACGATTGAGGTATGCAAGAAAGCATGTAGGTAAACCCTTTACCTATTGGAAGAGTATTCTTTGGTCAGACGAGACTAAAATCGAGCTTTTTGGCCGCAATTATTTTTGCTATATTTTCCGTAAGAAGGGGAAACAAAATCTTCCAAAGAATATTGTCCCTACAGTTAAACACAGAGGTGGCTCGATCATGCTATGGGTTTCCTTCGGCTATTCTGGTGTAGGCAGCCTACACTGCATCAATGGAATCATGAAAATAGAAGAGTTGATATATTAGGCACTTTTATCAAGAATGATGCACGGAACTTGCAGCTTGGGCGTCGTTGGATCTTCCAGCACAACAATGACCCTAAGCACACATCGAAATATGTGCAATCGTGGTTGCAGAGGAACCATATAAGCATTTTTGAGTGGCCATAGCAGTCACTCGATCTCAACTCAATTGAAAATGTTTGGCATGAGTTGAAGACCAGGGTTCATCAGCGTTATCTTAAAAACTTGCAAGAGTTGGAGGCCTTCTGTACAGAAGAATGGAAGAAAATACCAGTCGAGTACTGTCAAACGATCATAAAGGGCTATGAGGAGAGATTTAGTCAAGTAATTTGCCTGAAAGGCTACACAACTGACCATTAAAGTAGACTCATGAACACTTTCTGCCCCTCCTGTGTTTGGTTATTTGTTTATAAACAGTTTATTTGTCGTTTAATTTATATAAAGATTTATGTAGATGTGTGTTTGTATTATATTTATAATATACTGTACTTTCATTATCCTAATCATGATACTTTTTAAGTTATAAGGAAAAATCTACTCATGACAAAGGGGTACGAACACTTTCTGTCGTAATTGTGTTAATGCACTGTACTGTTCTTTTCTCTACCTAGGTAAGTTACTGAAGTGTGTTCATGAAGAGATGGCACAAAGACAGTTAATGTAGAATATATTTATGTATTGTACTTTCATCTTTTCTTCCAAGGTTTTTCATCATGGTTTGTTCATTACTAGATGAGATAAAGACAGTTAATGTGTAATAGATTGATATATTGTACTGTCATTTTTATACCAAGGTTTGATACTGAGGTATGTTCATTATTAGATGAGATAAAGACAGTTGATGTAGAATAGATTGATATACTGTACTGTCATTTTTATACCAAAGTTTGTTACCAATGTTTGTTTATTACTAGATGAGATAAAGAAAGTTAATGTAGAATAAATTGATGTTCTGTACTTTCATCTTTTCTACCAAGGTTTGTTAATAAGGTTTGATCATTAGTAGATGAGATAAAGAGAGTTAATGTAGAATAAATTGATGTTCTGTACTGTCATCTTTTATAACGAGGATTGTACATTGAGAGATGAGATAAAGACAATTAATGTAGAGTAAATTATTTTTTCCAATGCAGATTATGTACACTATTGTGTTCTGGGTAACTCTTCGTCAGTTCGTAGAAGAAAAACGACTGGAAGCCAACAGGGATATTTCAGAGAGAGTAATGATGGAAAGATATAATGTATTTAATTGTCGCTATCCTGGTGAGGCTAATTATTGTGTTTAATGTGTGTTTCTGAAGGGAGAAACGTAATGTTTTAATCATGTTAATTTATATGAAAGTCATGGGTTTTCTCTTCTCGTCCATTTAAAACTCTAATTTTTTTTAAGCAAGATATATTTATCATAGGGTCATTAGGCTTTATATGTAGGGTTGACCAAGGTACACAGTAGGCATAATACAAACATACACGTTGAGAAATTAACAGTGAAAGAGAGTTTTACTTTAAAAGATGATTGTCACTAACTTTCACTTGTTTCTTTATCTAAAACAAGGCAACAAACCAAACCCAAAAGTGAGTAACCGACCAAATAATTCATCTTTTGTTTTCTTGTTTCACTTGATACAACTCTACAGCTATTTCATCACAAATTCATGATGATGAGAAACCCACTTGAAGTAATAATGTATGTAAAGATGGTTGATGTGGATATTGAAACTTTTATTAAAATAAAGTAGAGAATAAAGTTTTAACCTTCCTAGGTCATCTTTAGGTTCACAAAGAGAAAGTTTGCAACTGACCATTGTCGTGCACATGTCTGTGGATGTGAATCCAGCAAATGTATCATCAGAACAAACACTTAGTTTTTTTCAACCACATTAACTTTATACACCCCAACATTATATTCATTTGTGGACAGGAAAAACTAACCAACCAGCATTTCTTAACATTAAGATCACTAGAACTGATACACAATTGAACACATAAATCCACAGAAAAATCACTCCGTACTAGATTATACATTCCCTGGGACTCAGCACATGAAACCAAATAAAAACTCAACAAATTAAGAAACCAAATAAACACAGCCACAAAACTCTGCTTACCAAATAAAATTACCGATGAAATCAACAAAATAAAATAACACTTCATCAACATCAACAAATTTTCTCAAAAAATCGTGTAAAAATTATACCCACACACCTAGACCAACAACAAACAAACGACAGTAAATCCCAAAATACAAAAACCTACAAAACCTTATACTGCTGCATACCATAGGTTCCTGACATTAGCATAAAAAATAACCAACATTTGGAAAAAACGTATAACAAAACACAACATTCCAGTTAATACCAAATTTATCCAAAACCCAGGAATGAAACTAAAGTCCATACTATGTAAAAACTATACTGAGAAACATAACACCAACATAATTTATAAAATACAATGCAACAACTGCCACGACTTCTATATTGGAAAAACAAGCAGAAAAATTGAAACTAGGTTAAAAGAATACAACTAAACACCTTCACACGTTTTTTGAACACTGCAAATCAAATAAACACAACATAACCATAGAAAACACCCAGATACCAAGTAGTGAAACAAATATAAACAAACACAAAATCAAATAAGCCCTACTTATACAACAACTAAAACCAAAATTAAGCCAATATAAAGAAACACCTTTATAACTATACTAATTAATAACCTAATGCCACCTACAATACTGTACACGTTTACACTTTAAGACGTTCTTGGCAATGGTCAGTTGCAAACTTTCTCTTTGTTAACCTGAATATGACTTACGAAGGTCGAAACATTGTTCTGTACTTTATTTTAATTAAAATTTCAACACCCATACCAGCCACCTTGAGAACACACTTTTAGCTCATAACTAGTGTCATATTAAACCTAAATCCATCCTATATGTTTCTGGGCAGTTCACAATGTCATCACTTAATCGTAATAACTAGCTGTAATTAAAATGAATCGTAATTCTAGTGTAAACTGCATTATCATTTCCTCTTAAAGGTAGCTTTCTTACAGAATAATGGTGTTCAAGGTGAAGCAGGAATTACCAGATGGTACTAGATGAACATTAGTTGGATGTAACATATACAATAGTCAATGCTTTGTACACTATACAGTCTGTATCTTTAGGTAGACATCTCCTATATTATTTTAAGAAGTGAAGAAGTTACCAAAAACAATGTACATAATTTTATTACATCCATAGAGCACAATAATAATAGATGTTAAGGTGTAATATAATGTGTGGATGACAGAACCAAGAAGACTGGAAACCAGAATATAGGAATATTACATAGAACACGACCTTCACAAGTGTAATTGAATTTAGTTATGGAACCTTGAGTCAAGCTGCACAGATTCACCAATTAACCAACTTCAAATTATAATATTGTCATGAAGTGTACGAACTCCAATCAATATTAGAAGGAAGACAGTTGGTCAGAAATCTGGGCCATCTTTCTAGAAGGTAGTTAGTTAATATTTTTGGACATGTTTGAGTCTGAACCAACTGCTGCAGGTGAGTTATACTATACAAGTTTAAACCAACTTTTAAAGTTGAGTCGTACTGCAGCAGTTTAAACCAACTGTTACAGTTGAATTGTACTATTGCAGTTTGATTTAGTTGTTAGGTGACAACTATAGCAGTTTGATTTAGTTGTTAGGTGACAAGATGTGGGTGTGTATGCACACTAAGAACCTATGATTTATTCTCAAACATTTAACAACTTGAAACAATGTGCTGTATCAGTTTGTGATTACCACATGATTCAGATTATGGAAGAGTTAAGATTTTGATAATGACTAGTTTCTGTGTGTATTAGATTAATGTTGATAAATTGTTCAGTAGTAAGACGTATAGTGTTAAAAATTGAGGTTTGAAAATTATGGTGGACACAGCACAGGTAGCCTGTGTAGCATTGTGCATGACAAATAAACCTTGACTAGTTTTAAAGAACTGGTGCAAGAAAGAGCAATATGGAAAGTCATAGTGATAGTAAAGTCAGTGAGTTTGGGACCTATAAAAGTCAACACTTTCTTTTGGTTGTTTGCTCATAATTTATATGGTTGTCCATTACCTTAAGTAATTATTCTCATTTATAACCAACTTCTATATGACTTAAACCAGAAATGATATTAATAAAACGTTTGTTGAAGCAGCCTTACATCATCGCTTGAGTGTGGCTACTTCAAAGGGAGGTCTGTACGCATGCGCCGCCTAGGAGTTATCGTGAAGAACCTTCTTGTAAAATATTGATATGTGTTGTAACATGCATGTTAATGGTGATATCTCTCGGTGGAGAAAAGGTTGTCATGTACAGGATTCCTTACATGTTTCTCTGTCTTTTCTTCATTCTTGTTTTTCAGGTAAAGTCTGAAGTTTATATTTAGAGATATCACTCTTCTGGTCCTTGGTTATTCAATATTATTACTGAGTTCTCTGAGTTACATATCATATGTAGATATTTCACATTTTTAATACTTTTAATTCTACAGCAAAGTCACAGCATAGCTAAAACAAAGATTTTATAATAAAACTTAAGTCTTTTAACCAACAGACTACTCTTTATAAATTCTAGAAGCCAATATTTCCATGTTTATTTCAGATGGGATATTAAACAGTTAAAAGTTAATTACACTCTTTCCTTCTAACTAGTCTCTTTCATATAGATTAATTAATTCATTCCTTTTATCTAGTCCTTTTCCCACAGATTAATTACACTCATTTATACTAACTAGACTTTTTTATACATTAATTACACTCATTCCTTCCAAGTAGCATGTTTCCTATTGATTAATTACACTCATTTCTTACAAATAGTGTTTTGTATAGATTAAATAAATCTATCTTTCTAATTATTTTTCCTATATTTTAATTACACTCATTCCTTTTAAATAGTGTGTTTCGTATAAATTAAACACAATCTATCCTTCTAATTATTTTTTCCTATATATTAATTATACTCATTCCTTCTAACTAGTCTGTTTCCTATAGATTAATTACAGTCTTTTCTTCTAACTAGTTTATTTTGTATAGATTAATTACACTCATTCCTTCTAACTATTGCTATTCCCATAGATTAATAAATGCATTCTTTCTTACTGTTTTTTAACAAGATATTAATTACACTCATTCCTTCTAAGTAATCTATTTCCAGTAGATTAATAGTCTTTTCTTCTATCTGTTCTTTTCCCTATAGGATAAATTCACTCATTTCTTGTAACTAGTCTGTTTTTTATAAAATAATTACACTCACTTCTTGTAACTAGTCTGTTTTCTATAGAATAATTACACTCGTTCCTTTCAACTAACCTCCTTTCTGTACTATATTAACTACACTCATTCTTTCTTACTAGTCTGTTTTGTACAGATCAATTACACTCATTCCTTCTATCTAGTCTGTTTCCTGTAGATTAATTACGCTCATTCCTTACAACTGTTCTCTTTCCTATATATCAATTACACTCTTTCCTTCTAACTATTATTTTTCATATAGATTAATTATACTCCTTCCTCCTAACTATTCTTGTTCCTATATATTATTTACAGTTTCCTTCTAATTATTGTTTTTCCTATGAATTAATTACACGCTTTCCTTCTAACTATTCTTTTAACGAGAGAATAATTACAGTCATTCCTTCTAACAGATCTGTTTCATATAGATTAATTACCGTCATTCTTTCTACGTATCATCCTTTCTATAGATTAATTACACTCACTCCTTCTAATCAGTCAGATTTACTATAGATTAGTGACATGCATTCCTTCTAAATACTCTGTCTCCTATAGATTAACTACACTCATTCCTTTTAAATAGTGTCTCCTATAGATTAATTACACTCACTTCTTCTAAATAGTGTGTTTCTCTTAGATTAATTTCATTTTTTTTTCTAATTATTCTTTTTCCTATATATTAATTACACTCATTTCTTTTAACTAATCTGTTTCCAATAGATTAATTACAATCATTCCTTTCAAATACCCTCCTTTCTATAGATTAATTAAACTTATTTTTTCTAACTAGTATATTTCCTATAGATTAATTACTTTCATTCCTTCTACCTATTCTTTTTCATATAGATTAATTACACTCATTCCTTCTAACTATTCTCCTTTCTACAGATTAATCATAATCATTCCTTGTAACTTATATGTTCCTATAGATTTATTACACTCTTTCCTTCTATCTATACTTCTTCATATAGATTTATTATTTTTATTCTTTTTAACTAGTCTGTTTCCTAGATATTAATTACATTTATTATTTTATAAAAAGTGTGTTTCCTATGGATTAATTACTCTCTTTGATTCCAACTAATCTTTTTCCTATAGATTAATAACACTCATTCTTTCTAACTAGTCACATTCCTATAGATTAATAACACTCATTACTTCTAACTAGCCTCCTTTCTATAGCTTAATTACATTCTTTTCTTCTAACTAGCCTCTCTCCTAAAGATGAATTACACTCATTTCTTCTAAATAGTGTGTTTCCTACAGATTAATTACACTCATTTTTCCTACATAGTGTGTTACATAGAGATTATTTACACTCATTTTTCCTAAATAGTGTGTTTCCTACAGATTAATTACACTCATTTTTCCTAAATAGTGTGTTTCCTATAGATTAATTACACTAATTTTTTCCTAAATAGTGTGTTTCCTAGAGATTAATTACACTCATTTTTCCTAAATAGTGTGTTTCCTAGAGATTATTTACACTCATTTTTCCTAAATGGTGTTTCCTAGAGATTAATTACACTCATTTTTCCTAAATAGTGTGTTTCCTAGAGATTAATTACACTCATTTTTCCTAAATAGTGTGTTTCCTAGAGATTAATTACACTAATTTTTCCCAAATAGTGTGTTTCCTATAGATTAATTACACTAATTTTTTCCTAAATAGTGTGTTTCCTAGAGATTAATTACACTCATTTTTCCTAAATAGTGTGTTTCCTAGAGATTATTTACACTCATTTTTCCTAAATAGTGTTTCCTAGAGATTAATTACACTCATTTTTCCTAAATAGTGTGTTTCCTAGAGATTAATTACACTCATTTTTCCTAAATAGTGTGTTTCCTAGAGATTAATTACACTCATTTTTCCTAAATAGTGTGTTTCCTAGAGATTAATTACACTCATTTTTCCTAAATAGTGTGTTTCCTAGAGATTAATTACACTCATTTTTCCTAAATAGTGTTTCCTAGAGATTAATTACACTCATTTTTCCTAAATAGTGTGTTTCCTAGAGATTAATTACACTCATTTTTCCTAAATAGTGTGTTTCCTAGAGATTAATTACACTCATTTTTCCTAAATAGTGTGTTTCCTATAGATTAATTACACTAATTTTTTCCTAAATAGTGTGTTTCCTAGAGATTAATTACCTAAATAGTGTGTTTCCTAGAGATTAATTACACTCATTTTTCCTAAATAGTGTGTTTCCTAGAGATTAATTACACTCATTTTTCCTAAATAGTGTTTTCCTAGAGATTAATTACACTCATTTTTCCTAAATAGTGTGTTTCCTAGAGATTAATTACACTCATTTTTCCTAAATAGTGTGTTTCCTAGAGATTATTTACACTCCTTTTTCCTAAATAGTGTGTTTCCTATAGATTAATTACACTCATTTTTCCTAAATAGTGTGTTTTCTAGAGATTATTTACACTCATTTTTCCTAAATAGTGTGTTTCCTAGAGATTAATTACACTCATTTTTCCTAAATAGTGTGTTTCCTAGAGATTAATTACACTCATTTTTCCTAAATAGTGTGTTTCCTAGAGATTAATTACACTCATTTTTCCTAAATAGTGTGTTTCCTAGAGATTAATTACACTCATTTTTTTCCTAAATAGTGTGTTTCCTAGAGATTAATTACACTCATTTTTCCTAAATAGTGTGTTTCCTAGAGATTAATTACACTCATTTTTCCTAAATAGTGTGTTTCCTAGAGATTAATTACACTCATTTTTCCTAAATAGTGTGTTTCCTAGAGATTAATTACACTCATTTTTCCTAAATAGTGTGTTTCCTAGAGATTAATTACACTCATTTTTCCTAAATAGTGTGTTTCCTAGAGATTAATTACACTCATTTTTCCTAAATAGTGTGTTTTCAATAGATTAATTACACTCACTTTTTCTAAATAGTGTGTTTCCTAGAGATTAATTACACTCATTTTTCCTAAATAGTGTGTTACCTAGAGATTAATTACACTCATTTTTCCTAAATAGTGTGTTTCCTAGAGATTAATTACACTCATTTTTCCTAAATAGTGTGTTTCCTAGAGATTAATTACACTCATTTTTCCTAAATAGTGTGTTTCCTAGAGATTAATTACACTCATTTTTCCTAAATAGTGTGTTTCCTAGAGATTAATTACACTCATTTTTCCTAAATAGTGTGTTTCCTAGAGATTAATTACACTCATTTTTCCTAAATAGTGTGTTTCCTAGAGATTAATTACACTCATTTTTCCTAAATAGTGTGTTTCCTAGAGATTAATTACACTCATTTTTCCTAAATAGTGTGTTTCCTAGAGATTAATTACACTCATTTTTCCTAAATAGTGTGTTTCCTAGAGATTAATTACACTCATTTTTCCTAAATAGTGTGTTTCCTAGAGATTAATTACACTCATTTTTCCTAAATAGTGTGTTTCCTAGAGATTAATTACACTCATTTTTTTTAAATAGTGTTTCCTAGAGATTAATTACACTCATTTTTCCTAAATAGTGTGTTTTCTAGAGATTAATTACACTCATTTTTCCTAAATAGTGTGTTTCCTAGAGATTAATTACACTCATTTTTCCTAAATAGTGTGTTTCCTAGAGATTAATTACACTCATTTTTCCTAAATAGTGTGTTTTCCTAGAGATTAATTACACTCATTTTTCCTAAATAGTGTGTTTCCTAGAGATTAATTACACTCATTTTTCTAAATAGTGTGTTTCCTAGAGATTAATTACACTCATTTTTCCTAAATAGTGTGTTTCCTAGAGATTAATTACACTCATTTTTCCTAAATAGTGTGTTTCCTAGAGATTAATTACACTCATTTTTCCTAAATAGTGTGTTTCCTAGAGATTAATTACACTAATTTTTCCTAAATAGTGTGTTTCCTAGAGATTAATTACACTCATTTTTCCTAAATAGTGTGTTTCCTAGAGATTAATTACACTCATTTTTCCTAAATAGTGTGTTTCCTAGAGATTAATTACACTCATTTTTCCTAAATAGTGTGTTTCCTAGAGATTAATTACACTCATTTTTCCTAAATAGTGTGTTTCCTAGAGATTAATTACACTCATTTTTCCTAAATAGTGTGTTTCCTAGAGATTAATTACACTCATTTTTCCTAAATAGTGTGTTTCCTAGAGATTAATTACACTCATTTTTCCTAAATAGTGTGTTTCCTAGAGATTAATTACACTCATTTTTCCTAAATAGTGTGTTTCCTAGAGATTAATTACACTCATTTTTCCTAAATAGTGTGTTTCCTAGAGATTAATTACACTCATTTTTCCTAAATAGTGTGTTTTCTAGAGATTAATTACACTCATTTTTCCTAAATAGTGTGTTTCCTAGAGATTAATTACACTCATTTTTCTAAATAGTGTGTTTCCTAGAGATTAATTACACTCATTTTTCCTAAATAGTGTGTTTCCTAGAGATTAATTACACTCATTTTCCTAAATAGTGTGTTTCCTAGAGATTAATTACACTCATTTTTCCTAAATAGTGTGTTTCCTAGAGATTAATTACACTCATTTTTCCTAAATAGTGTGTTTCCTAGAGATTAATTACACTCATTTTTCCTAAATAGTGTGTTTCCTAGAGATTAATTACACTCATTTTTCCTAAATAGTGTGTTTCCTAGAGATTAATTACACTCATTTTTCCTAAATAGTGTGTTTCCTAGAGATTAATTACACTCATTTTTCCTAAATAGTGTGAGATTAATTACACTCATTTTTCCTAAATAGTGTGTTTCCTAGAGATTAATTACACTCATTTTTCCTAAATAGTGTGTTTCCTAGAGATTAATTACACTCATTTTTCCTAAATAGTGTGTTTCCTAGAGATTAATTACACTCATTTTTCCTAAATAGTGTGTTTCCTAGAGATTAATTACACTCATTTTTCCTAAATAGTGTGTTTCCTAGAGATTAATTACACTCATTTTTCCTAAATAGTGTGTTTCCTAGAGATTAATTACACTCATTTTTCCTAAATAGTGTGTTTCCTAGAGATTAATTACACTCATTTTTCCTAAATAGTGTGTTTCCTAGAGATTATTTACACTCATTTTTCCTAAATAGTGTGTTTCCTAGAGATTAATTACACTCATTTTTCCTAAATAGTGTGTTTCCTAGAGATTAATTACACTCATTTTTCCTAAATAGTGTGTTTCCTAGAGATTAATTACACTCATTTTTCCTAAATAGTGTGTTTCCTAGAGATTAATTACACTCATTTTCCTAAATAGTGTGTTTCCTAGAGATTAATTACACTCATTTTTCCTAAATAGTGTGTTTTCAATAGATTAATTACACTCATTTTTCTAAATAGTGTGTTTCCTAGAGATTAATTACACTCATTTTTCCTAAATAGTGTGTTTCCTAGAGATTAATTACACTCATTTTTCCTAAATAGTGTGTTACCTAGAGATTAATTACACTCATTTTTCCTAAATAGTGTGTTTCCTAGAGATTAATTACACTCATTTTTCCTAAATAGTGTGTTTCCTAGAGATTAATTACACTCATTTTTCCTAAATAGTGTGTTTTCTAGAGATTAATTACACTCACCTAAATAGTGTGTTTTCCACTAAATAGTGTGTTTTCTAGAGATTAATTACACTCATTTTTCCTAAATAGTGTGTTTTCTAGAGATTAATTACACTCATTTTTCCTAAATAGTGTGTTTCCTAGAGATTAATTACACTCATTTTTCTAAATAGTGTGTTTCCTAGAGATTAATTACACTCATTTTTCCTAAATAGTGTGTTACCTAGAGATTAATTACACTCATTTTTCCTAAATAGTGTGTTTCCTAGAGATTAATTACACTCATTTTTCCTAAATAGTGTGTTTTCCTAGAGATTAATTACACTCATTTTTCCTAAATAGTGTGTTTACTATAGATTAAGTAAACTCATTCTATCTAACTTTTTTATAGGTTAATTACACTCTTTCCTTCCAACTATTCTTTTTCCTTTAAGTTCATTATTTTCGTATAGAACAATTACACTAATTTCTTTTTGAGTAGCCTTTTTTCTATAGATTAATTACACTCATTACTTTTAAGTTGTCTGTTTTCCATAGAAAAATTACCCTCTTTCATTCTAATTACTCTATTTCTTGTAGATTAATTACATTTATTCCTTCTAACTGGCCTCCTTTCTATAGATTAATTACACTCATTTCTCCTAAATAGTGTGTTACCTAGAGATTAATTACACTCATTTTTCCTAAATAGTGTGTTACCTAGAGATTAATTACACTCATTTTTCCTAAATAGTGTGTTTCCTAGAGATTAATTACACTCATTTTTCCTAAATAGTGTGTTTCCTATAGATTAATTACACTCATTTTTCCTAAATAGTGTGTTTCCTAGAGATTAATTACACTCATTTTTCCTAAATAGTGTGTTTTCAATAGATTAATTACACTCATTTTTTCTAAATAGTGTGTTACCTAGAGATTATTTACACTCATTTCTTCTAAATAGTGTGTTTCCTACAGATTAATTACACTCATTTTTCCTAAATAGTGTTTTCCTAGAGATTAATTACACTCATTTTTCCTAAATAGTGTGTTTCCTAGAGATTAATTACACTCATTTTTCCTAAATAGTGTGTTACCTAGAGATTATTTACACTCATTTTTCCTAAATAGTGTGTTTCCTAGAGATTAATTACACTCATTTTTCCTAAATAGTGTGTTTCCTAGAGATTAATTACACTCATTTTTCCTAAATAGTGTGTTTCCTAGAGATTATTTACACTCTTTTTCCTAAATAGTGTGTTTTCAATAGATTAATTACACTCATTTTTCCTAAATAGTGTGTTTCCTAGAGATTAATTACACTCATTTTTCCTAAATAGTGTGTTTCCTAGAGATTAATTACACTCATTTTTCCTAAATAGTGTGTTTCCTAGAGATTAATTACACTCATTTTTCCTAAATAGTGTGTTTCCTAGAGATTAATTACACTCATTTTTCCTAAATAGTGTGTTTCCTAGAGATTAATTACACTCATTTTTCCTAAATAGTGTGTTTCCTAGAGATTAATTACACTCATTTTTCCTAAATAGTGTGTTTCCTAGAGATTAATTACACTCATTTTTCCTAAATAGTGTGTTTCCTAGAGATTAATTACACTCATTTTTCCTAAATAGTGTGTTTTCACTCATAGATTAATTACACTCATTTTTCCTAAATAGTGTGTTTTCCTAGAGATTAATTACACTCATTTTTCCTAAATAGTGTGTTTCCTAGAGATTAATTACACTCATTTTTCCTAAATAGTGTGTTTCCTAGAGATTAATTACACTCATTTTTCCTAAATAGTGTGTTTCCTAGAGATTAATTACACTCATTTTTCCTAAATAGTGTGTTTCCTAGAGATTAATTACACTCATTTTTCCTAAATAGTGTGTTTTCTAGAGATTAATTACACTCATTTTTCTAAATAGTGTGTTTCCTAGAGATTAATTACACTCATTTTTCTAAATAGTGTGTTTCCTAGAGATTAATTACACTCATTTTTCCTAAATAGTGTGTTTTCCTAGAGATTAATTACACTCATTTTTCCTAAATAGTGTGTTTCCTAGAGATTAATTACACTCATTTTTCCTAAATAGTGTGTTTCCTAGAGATTAATTACACTCATTTTTTCTAAATAGTGTGTTTCCTAGAGATTAATTACACTCATTTTTCCTAAATAGTGTGTTTCCTAGAGATTAATTACACTCATTTTTCCTAAATAGTGTGTTTCCTAGAGATTAATTACACTCATTTTTCCTAAATAGTGTGTTTCCTAGAGATTAATTACACTCATTTTTCCTAAATAGTGTGTTTCCTAGAGATTAATTACACTCATTTTTCCTAAATAGTGTGTTTCCTAGAGATTAATTACACTCATTTTTCCTAAATAGTGTGTTTCCTAGAGATTAATTACACTCATTTTTCCTAAATAGTGTGTTTCCTAGAGATTAATTACACTCATTTTTCCTAAATAGTGTGTTTCCTAGAGATTAATTACACTCATTTTTCCTAAATAGTGTGTTTTCCTAGAGATTAATTACACTCATTTTTCCTAAATAGTGTGTTTCCTAGAGATTAATTACACTCATTTTTCCTAAATAGTGTGTTTCCTAGAGATTAATTACACTCATTTTTCCTAAATAGTGTGTTTCCTAGAGATTAATTACACTCATTTTTTCCTAAATAGTGTGTTTCCTAGAGATTAATTACACTCATTTTTCCTAAATAGTGTGTTTCCTAGAGATTAATTACACTCATTTTTCCTAAATAGTGTGTTTCCTAGAGATTAATTACACTCATTTTTCCTAAATAGTGTGTTTCCTAGAGATTAATTACACTCATTTTTCCTAAATAGTGTGTTTCCTAGAGATTAATTACACTCATTTTTCCTAAATAGTGTGTTTCCTACAGATTAATTACACTCATTTTTCCTAAATAGTGTGTTTTCCTAGAGATTAATTACACTCATTTTTCCTAAATAGTGTGTTTCCTAGAGATTAATTACACTCATTTTTCCTAAATAGTGTGTTACCTAGAGATTAATTACACTCATTTTTCCTAAATAGTGTGTTTCCTAGAGATTAATTACACTCATTTTTCCTAAATAGTGTGTTTCCTAGAGATTAATTACACTCATTTTTCCTAAATAGTGTGTTTCCTAGAGATTAATTACACTCATTTTTCCTAAATAGTGTGTTTCCTAGAGATTAATTACACTCATTTTTTCCTAAATAGTGTGTTTCCTAGAGATTAATTACACTCATTTTTCCTAAATAGTGTGTTTCCTAGAGATTAATTACACTCATTTTTCCTAAATAGTGTGTTTCCTAGAGATTAATTACACTCATTTTTCCTAAATAGTGTGTTTCCTAGAGATTAATTACACTCATTTTTCCTAAATAGTGTGTTTGATTAATTACACTCATTTTTCCTAAATAGTGTGTTTCCTAGAGATTAATTACACTCATTTTTCCTAAATAGTGTGTTTCCTAGAGATTAATTACACTCATTTTTCCTAAATAGTGTGTTTCCTAGAGATTAATTACACTCATTTTTCCTAAATAGTGTGTTTCCTAGAGATTAATTACACTCATTTTTCCTAAATAGTGTGTTTCCTAGAGATTAATTACACTCATTTTTCCTAAATAGTGTGTTTCCTAGAGATTAATTACACTCATTTTTTCTAAATAGTGTGTTTCCTACAGATTAATTACACTCATTTTTCCTAAATAGTGTGTTTTCCTAGAGATTAATTACACTCATTTTTCCTAAATAGTGTGTTTCCTAGAGATTAATTACACTCATTTTTCCTAAATAGTGTGTTTCCTAGAGATTAATTACACTCATTTTTCCTAAATAGTGTGTTTCCTACAGATTAATTACACTCATTTTTCCTAAATAGTGTGTTTTCTAGAGATTAATTACACTCATTTTTCCTAAATAGTGTTTTCCTAGAGATTAATTACACTCATTTTTCCTAAATAGTGTGTTTCCTAGAGATTAATTACACTCATTTTTCCTAAATAGTGTGTTTCCTAGAGATTAATTACACTCATTTTTCCTAAATAGTGTGTTTCCTAGAGATTAATTACACTCATTTTTCCTAAATAGTGTGTTTCCTAGAGATTAATTACACTCATTTTTCCTAAATAGTGTGTTTCCTAGAGATTAATTACACTCATTTTTCCTAAATAGTGTGTTTCCTAGAGATTAATTACACTCATTTTTCCTAAATAGTGTGTTTCCTAGAGATTAATTACACTCATTTTTCCTAAATAGTGTGTTTTCTAGAGATTAATTACACTCATTTTTCCTAAATAGTGTGTTTCCTAGAGATTAATTACACTCATTTTTCCTAAATAGTGTGTTACCTAGAGATTATTTACACTCATTTTTTTTAAATAGTGTGTTTCCTAGAGATTAATTACACTAATTTTTCCTAAATAGTGTGTTTCCTTGAGATTAATTACACTCATTTTTCCTAAATAGTGTGTTTCCTAGAGATTAATTACACTCATTTTTCCTAAATAGTGTGTTTCCTTGAGATTGATTACACTCATTTTTCCTAAATAGTGTGTTTTTTAAAGATTAATTACACTCATTTTTCCTAAATAGTGTGTTTTCAATAGATTAATTACACTCTCCTTTTCTAAATAGTGTGTTTCCTAGAGATTAATTACACTCATTTCTCCTAAATAGTGTGTTACCTAGAGATTAATTACACTCATTTTTCCTAAATAGTGTGTTACCTAGAGATTATTTACACTCATTTTTCCTAAATAGTGTGTTTCCTACAGATTAATTACACTCATTTTTGCTAAATAGTGTGTTTTCCTAGAGATTAATTTCACTCATTTTACCTAAATAGTGTGTTTTCTAAAGATTAATTACACTCATTTTTCCTAAATAGTGTGTTACCTAGAGATTAATTACACTCATTTTTCCTAAATAGTGTGTTTTCAATAGATTAATTACACTCATTTTTCTAAATAGTGTGTTTCCTAGAGATTAATTACACTCATTTCTCCTAAATAGTGTGTTACCTAGAGATTAATTACACTCATTTTTTCTAAATAGTGTGTTACCTAGAGATTATTTACACTCATTTTTCCTAAATAGCGTGTTTCCTAGAGATTAATTACACTCATTTTTCCTAAATAGTGTGTTTTCCTAGAGATTAATTACACTCATTTTTCCTAAATAGTGTGTTTACTATAGATTAAGTAAACTCATTCTATCTAACTTTTTTATAGGTTAATTACACTCTTTCCTTCGAACTATTCTTTTTCCTTTAAGTTCATTATTTTCGTATAGAACAATTACACTAATTTCTTTTTGAGTAGCCTTTTTTCTATAGATTAATTACACTCATTACTTTTAAGTTGTCTGTTTTCCATAGAAAAATTACCCTCTTTCATTCTAATTACTCTATTTCTTGTAGATTAATTACATTTATTCCTTCTAACTGGCCTCCTTTCTATAGATTAATTACACTCATTTCTCCTAAATAGTGTGTTACCTAGAGATTAATTACACTCATTTTTCCTAAATAGTGTGTTACCTAGAGATTAATTACACTCATTTTTCCTAAATAGTGTGTTTCCTAGAGATTAATTACACTCATTTTTCCTAAATAGTGTGTTTCCTATAGATTAATTACACTCATTTTTCCTAAATAGTGTGTTTCCTAGAGATTAATTACACTCATTTTTCCTAAATAGTGTGTTTTCAATAGATTAATTACACTCACTTTTTCTAAATAGTGTGTTACCTAGAGATTATTTACACTCATTTTTCTAAATAGTGTGTTTCCTAGAGATTAATTACACTCATTTTTCCTAAATAGTGTTTTCCTAGAGATTAATTACACTCATTTTTCCTAAATAGTGTGTTTCCTAGAGATTAATTACACTCATTTTTCCTAAATAGTGTGTTTCCTAGAGATTATTTACACTCATTTTTCCTAAATAGTGTGTTTCCTAGAGATTAATTACACTCATTTTTCCTAAATAGTGTGTTTCCTAGAGATTAATTACACTCATTTTTCCTAAATAGTGTGTTTCCTAGAGATTAATTACACTCATTTTTCCTAAATAGTGTGTTTTCAATAGATTAATTACACTCATTTTTCTAAATAGTGTGTTTCCTAGAGATTAATTACACTCATTTTTCCTAAATAGTGTTTTCCTAGAGATTAATTACACTCATTTTTCCTAAATAGTGTGTTTCCTAGAGATTAATTACACTCATTTTTCCTAAATAGTGTGTTTCCTAGAGATTAATTACACTCATTTTTCCTAAATAGTGTGTTTTCCTAGAGATTAATTACACTCATTTTTCCTAAATAGTGTGTTTCCTAGAGATTAATTACACTCATTTTTCCTAAATAGTGTGTTTCCTAGAGATTAATTACACTCATTTTTCCTAAATAGTGTGTTTCCTTTAATTACACTCATTTTTCCTAAATAGTGTGTTTCCTAGAGATTAATTACACTCATTTTTCCTAAATAGTGTGTTTCCTAGAGATTAATTACACTCATTTTTCCTAAATAGTGTGTTTTCCTAGAGATTAATTACACTCATTTTTCCTAAATAGTGTGTTTCCTAGAGATTAATTACACTCATTTTTCTAAATAGTGTGTTTCCTAGAGATTAATTACACTCATTTTTCCTAAATAGTGTGTTTCCTAGAGATTAATTACACTCATTTTTCCTAAATAGTGTGTTTCCTAGAGATTAATTACACTCATTTTTCCTAAATAGTGTGTTTCCTAGAGATTAATTACACTCATTTTTCCTAAATAGTGTGTTTCCTAGAGATTAATTACACTCATTTTTCCTAAATAGTGTGTTTCCTAGAGATTAATTACACTCATTTTTCCTAAATAGTGTGTTTCCTAGAGATTAATTACACTCATTTTTCCTAAATAGTGTGTTTCCTAGAGATTAATTACACTCATTTTTCCTAAATAGTGTGTTTCCTAGAGATTAATTACACTCATTTTTCCTAAATAGTGTGTTTCCTAGAGATTAATTACACTCATTTTTCCTAAATAGTGTGTTTCCTAGAGATTAATTACACTCATTTTTCCTAAATAGTGTGTTTCCTAGAGATTAATTACACTCATTTTTCCTAAATAGTGTGTTTCCTAGAGATTAATTACACTCATTTTTCCTAAATAGTGTGTTTCCTAGAGATTAATTACACTCATTTTTCCTAAATAGTGTGTTTCCTAGAGATTAATTACACTCATTTTTCCTAAATAGTGTGTTTCCTAGAGATTAATTACACTCATTTTTCCTAAATAGTGTGTTTCCTAGAGATTAATTACACTCATTTTTCTAAATAGTGTGTTTCCTAGAGATTAATTACACTCATTTTTCCTAAATAGTGTGTTTCCTAGAGATTAATTACACTCATTTTTCCTAAATAGTGTGTTTCCTAGAGATTAATTACACTCATTTTTCCTAAATAGTGTGTTTCCTAGAGATTAATTACACTCATTTTTCCTAAATAGTGTGTTTCCTAGAGATTAATTACACTCATTTTTCCTAAATAGTGTGTTTTCCTAGATTAATTACACTCATTTTTCCTAAATAGTGTGTTTCCTAGAGATTAATTACACTCATTTTTCCTAAATAGTGTGTTTCCTAGAGATTAATTACACTCATTTTTCCTAAATAGTGTGTTTCCTAGAGATTAATTACACTCATTTTTCTAAATAGTGTGTTTCCTAGAGATTAATTACACTCATTTTTCCTAAATAGTGTGTTTCCTAGAGATTAATTACACTCATTTTTCCTAAATAGTGTGTTTCCTAGAGATTAATTACACTCATTTTTCCTAAATAGTGTGTTTCCTAGAGATTAATTACACTCATTTTTCCTAAATAGTGTGTTTCCTAGAGATTAATTACACTCATTTTTCCTAAATAGTGTGTTTCCTAGAGATTAATTACACTCATTTTTCCTAAATAGTGTGTTTCCTAGAGATTAATTACACTCATTTTTCCTAAATAGTGTGTTTCCTAGAGATTAATTACACTCATTTTTCCTAAATAGTGTGTTTCCTAGAGATTAATTACACTCATTTTTCCTAAATAGTGTGTTTCCTAGAGATTAATTACACTCATTTTTCCTAAATAGTGTGTTTTCTAGAGATTAATTACACTCATTTTTCCTAAATAGTGTGTTTCCTAGAGATTAATTACACTCATTTTTCCTAAATAGTGTGTTTCCTAGAGATTAATTACACTCATTTTTCCTAAATAGTGTGTTTCCTAGAGATTAATTACACTCATTTTTCCTAAATAGTGTGTTTCCTAGAGATTAATTACACTCATTTTTCCTAAATAGTGTGTTTCCTAGAGATTAATTACACTCATTTTTCCTAAATAGTGTGTTTCCTAGAGATTAATTACACTCATTTTTCCTAAATAGTGTGTTTCCTAGAGATTAATTACACTCATTTTTCCTAAATAGTGTGTTTCCTAGAGATTAATTACACTCATTTTTCCTAAATAGTGTGTTTCCTAGAGATTAATTACACTCATTTTTCCTAAATAGTGTGTTTTCCTAGAGATTAATTACACTCATTTTTCCTAAATAGTGTGTTTCCTAGAGATTAATTACACTCATTTTTCCTAAATAGTGTGTTTCCTAGAGATTAATTACACTCATTTTTCTAAATAGTGTGTTTCCTACAGATTAATTACACTCATTTTTCCTAAATAGTGTGTTTTTCTAGAGATTAATTACACTCATTTTTCCTAAATAGTGTGTTTCCTAGAGATTAATTACACTCATTTTTCCTAAATAGTGTGTTTCCTAGAGATTAATTACACTCATTTTTCCTAAATAGTGTGTTTCCTAGAGATTAATTACACTCATTTTTCCTAAATAGTGTGTTTCCTAGAGATTAATTACACTCATTTTTCCTAAATAGTGTGTTTCCTAGAGATTAATTACACTCATTTTTCCTAAATAGTGTGTTTCCTAGAGATTAATTACACTCATTTTTCCTAAATAGTGTGTTTCCTAGAGATTAATTACACTCATTTTTCCTAAATAGTGTGTTTCCTAGAGATTAATTACACTCATTTTTCCTAAATAGTGTGTTTCCTAGAGATTAATTACACTCATTTTTCCTAAATAGTGTGTTTTCCTAGAGATTAATTACACTCATTTTTCCTAAATAGTGTGTTTTCTAGAGATTAATTACACTCATTTTTCCTAAATAGTGTGTTTCCTAGAGATTAATTACACTCATTTTTCCTAAATAGTGTGTTTCCTTGAGATTGATTACACTCATTTTTCCTAAATAGTGTGTTTCCTAGAGATTAATTACACTCATTTTTCCTAAATAGTGTGTTTCCTAGAGATTAATTACACTCATTTTTCCTAAAGAGTGTGTTTTCCTAGAGATTAATTACACTCATTTTTCCTAAATAGTGTGTTTCCTAGAGATTAATTACACTCATTTTTCCTAAATAGTGTGTTTCCTAGAGATTAATTACATTCATTTTTCCTAAATAGTGTGTTTTACACTAGAGATTAATTACACTCATTTTTCTAAATAGTGTGTTTCCTAGAGATTAATTACACTCATTTTTCCTAAATAGTGTGTTTCCTAGAGATTAATTACACTCATTTTTCCTAAATAGTGTGTTTCCTAGAGATTAATTACACTCATTTTTCCTAAATAGTGTGTTTCCTAGAGATTAATTACACTCATTTTTCCTAAATAGTGTGTTTCCTAGAGATTAATTACACTCATTTTTCCTAAATAGTGTGTTTCCTAGAGATTAATTACACTCATTTTTCCTAAATAGTGTGTTTCCTAGAGATTAATTACACTCATTTTTCCTAAATAGTGTGTTTCCTAAGATTAATTACACTCATTTTTCTAAATAGTGTGTTTCCTAGAGATTAATTACACTCATTTTTCCTAAATAGTGTGTTTCCTAGAGATTAATTACACTCATTTTTCCTAAATAGTGTGTTTCCTAGAGATTAATTACACTCATTTTTCCTAAATAGTGTGTTTCCTAGAGATTAATTACACTCATTTTTCCTAAATAGTGTGTTTTCTATAGATTAATTACACTCATTTTTCTAAATAGTGTGTTACCTAGAGATTATTTACACTCATTTTTCTAAATAGTGTGTTTCCTAAGATTACACTACATTCATTTTCCTAAATAGTGTGTTTTCTAGAGATTAATTACACTCATTTTTCCTAAATAGTGTGTTTCCTAGAGATTAATTACACTCATTTTTCCTAAATAGTGTGTTTCCTAGAGATTAATTACACTCATTTTTCCTAAATAGTGTGTTTCCTAGAGATTAATTACACTCATTTTTCCTAAATAGTGTGTTTCCTAGAGATTAATTACACTCATTTTTCCTAAATAGTGTGTTTCCTAGAGATTAATTACACTCATTTTTCCTAAATAGTGTGTTTCCTAGAGATTAATTACACTCATTTTTCCTAAATAGTGTGTTTTTTAGAGATTAATTACACTCATTTTTCCTAAATAGTGTGTTTTCAATAGATTAATTACACTCATTTTTTCTAAATAGTGTGTTTCCTAGAGATTAATTACACTCATTTCTCCTAAATAGTGTGTTACCTAGAGATTAATTACACTCATTTTTCCTAAATAGTGTGTTACCTAGAGATTATTTACACTCATTTTTCCTAAATAGTGTGTTTCCTACAGATTAATTACACTCATTTTTCCTAAATAGTGTGTTTTCCTAGAGATTAATTTCACTCATTTTACCTAAATAGTGTGTTTTCTAAAGATTAATTACACTCATTTTTCCTAAATAGTGTGTTACCTAGAGATTAATTACACTCATTTTTCCTAAATAGTGTGTTTTCAATAGATTAATTACACTCATTTTTCTAAATAGTGTGTTTCCTAGAGATTAATTACACTCATTTCTCCTAAATAGTGTGTTACCTAGAGATTAATTACACTCATTTTTTTTTAAATAGTGTGTTACCTAGAGATTATTTACACTCATTTTTCCTAAATAGTGTGTTTCCTAGAGATTAATTACACTCATTTTTCCTAAATAGTGTGTTTTCCTAGAGATTAATTACACTCATTTTTCCTAAATAGTGTGTTTACTATAGATTAAGTAAACTCATTCTATCTAACTTTTTTATAGGTTAATTACACACTTTCCTTCGAACTATTCTTTTTCCTTTAAGTTCATTATTTTCGTATAGAACAATTACACTAATTTCTTTTTTGAGTAGCCTTTTTCTATAGATTAATTACACTCATTACTTTTAAGTTGTCTGTTTTCCATAGAAAAATTACCCTCTTTCATTCTAATTACTCTATTTCTTGTAGATTAATTACATTTATTCCTTCTAACTGGCCTCCTTTCTATAGATTAATTACACTCATTTCTCCTAAATAGTGTGTTACCTAGAGATTAATTACACTGATTTTTCCTAAATAGTGTGTTACCTAGAGATTAATTACACTCATTTTTCCTAAATAGTGTGTTTCCTAGAGATTAATTACACTCATTTTTCCTAAATAGTGTGTTTCCTATAGATTAATTACACTCATTTTTCCTAAATAGTGTGTTTCCTAGAGATTAATTACACTCATTTTTCCTAAATAGTGTGTTTTCAATAGATTAATTACACTCACTTTTTCTAAATAGTGTGTTACCTAGAGATTATTTACACTCATTTCTTCTAAATAGTGTGTTTCCTACAGATTAATTACACTCATTTTTCCTAAATAGTGTTTTCCTAGAGATTAATTACACTCATTTTTCCTAAATAGTGTGTTTCCTAGAGATTAATTACACTCATTTTTCCTAAATAGTGTGTTACCTAGAGATTATTTACACTCATTTTTTTTTAAATAGTGTGTTTCCTAGAGATTAATTACACTAATTTTTCCTAAATAGTGTGTTTCCTAGAGATTAATTACACTCATTTTTCCTAAATAGTGTGTTTCCTAGAGATTATTTACACTCTTTTTTCCTAAATAGTGTGTTTTCAATAGATTAATTACACTCATCTTTTCTAAATAGTGTGTTTCCTAGAGATTAATTACACTCATTTTTCCTAAATAGTGTGTTTCCTAGAGATTAATTACACTCATTTTTCCTAAATAGTGTGTTTCCTAGAGATTAATTACACTCATTTTTCCTAAATAGTGTGTTTCCTAGAGATTAATTACACTCATTTTTCCTAAATAGTGTGTTTCCTAGAGATTAATTACACTCATTTTTCCTAAATAGTGTGTTTCCTAGAGATTAATTACACTCATTTTTCCTAAATAGTGTGTTTCCTAGAGATTAATTACACTCATTTTTCCTAAATAGTGTGTTTTCTAGAGATTAATTACACTCATTTTTCCTAAATAGTGTGTTTCCTACAGATTAATTACACTCATTTTTCCTAAAGAGTGTGTTTTCCTAGAGATTAATTTCACTCATTTTACCTAAATAGTGTGTTTCCTATAGATTAATTACACTCATTTTTCCTAAATAGTGTGTTTCCTAGAGATTAATTACACTCATTTTTCCTAAATAGTGTGTTTCCTAGAGATTAATTACACTCATTTTTCCTAAATAGTGTGTTTCCTAGAGATTAATTACACTCATTTTTCCTAAATAGTGTGTTTCCTAGAGATTAATTACACTCATTTTTCCTAAATAGTGTGTTTTCTATAGATTAATTACACTCATTTTTCTAAATAGTGTGTTTCCTAGAGATTAATTACACTCATTTTTAGTGTGTTTCCTAAATTAGTTACACTCATGTTTTTCCTAGAGATTAATTACACTCATTTTTCCTAAATAGTGTGTTTCCTAGAGATTAATTACACTCATTTTTCCTAAATAGTGTGTTTCCTAGAGATTAATTACACTCATTTTTCCTAAATAGTGTGTTTCCTAGAGATTAATTACACTCATTTTTCCTAAATAGTGTGTTTCCTAGAGATTAATTACACTCATTTTTCCTAAATAGTGTGTTTCCTAGAGATTAATTACACTCATTTTTCCTAAATAGTGTGTTTCCTAGAGATTAATTACACTCATTTTTCCTAAATAGTGTGTTTCCTAGAGATTAATTACACTCATTTTTCCTAAATAGTGTGTTTCCTAGAGATTAATTACACTCATTTTTCAAATTGTGTTTCCTAGAATTATTACACTCATTTGTAGTGTGTTTCCTAGAGTGTGTTTTCCTATTAATTACACTCATTTTTCCTAAATAGTGTGTTTCCTAGAGATTAATTACACTCATTTTTCCTAAATAGTGTGTTTCCTAGAGATTAATTACACTCATTTTTCCTAAATAGTGTGTTTCCTAGAGATTAATTACACTCATTTTAAATAGTGTGTTTCCTAAATAGTGTGTTTCCTAGAGATTAATTACACTCATTTTTCCTAAATAGTGTGTTTCCTAGAGATTAATTACACTCATTTTTCCTAAATAGTGTGTTTCCTAGAGATTAATTACACTCATTTTTTTCCTAAATAGTGTGTTTTTCCTAGAGATTAATTACACTCATTTTTCCTAAATAGTGTGTTTCCTAGAGATTAATTACACTCATTTTTCCTAAATAGTGTGTTTCCTAGAGATTAATTACACTCATTTTTCCTAAATAGAGATTAATTACACTCATTTTTCCTAAATAGTGTGTTTCCTAGAGATTAATTACACTCATTTTTCCTAAATAGTGTGTTTTCTAGAGATTAATTACACTCATTTTTCTAAATAGTGTGTTTCCTAGAGATTAATTACACTCATTTTTCCTAAATAGTGTGTTTCCTAGAGATTAATTACACTCATTTTTCCTAAATAGTGTGTTTTCCTAAATAGTGTGTTTTTCCTAGAGATTAATTACACTCATTTTTCCTAAATAGTGTGTTTCCTAGAGATTAATTACACTCATTTTTCCTAAATAGTGTGTTTTCTAGAGATTAATTACACTCATTTTTCTAAATAGTGTGTTTCCTAGAGATTAATTACACTCATTTTTTTAAATAGTGTGTTTCCTAGAGATTAATTACACTCATTTTTCCTAAATAGTGTGTTTTCTAGAGATTAATTACACTAATTTTTCCTAAGTAGTGTGTTTCCTAGAGATTAATTACACTCATTTTTTAAATAGTGTGTTACCTAAATAGTGTGTTACCTAGAGATTATTTACACTCATTTTTTTTTAAATAGTGTGTTTCCTAGAGATTAGTTACACTAATTTTTCCTAAATAGTGTGTTTCCTTGAGATTGATTACACTCATTTTTCCTAAATAGTGTGTTTCCTAGAGATTAATTACACTCATTTTTCCTAAATAGTGTGTTTCCTTGAGATTGATTACACTCATTTTTCCTAAATAGTGTGTTTTTTAAAGATTAATTACACTCATTTTTCCTAAATAGTGTGTTTTCAATAGATTAATTACACTCTTTTTTTCTAAATAGTGTGTTTCCTAGAGATTAATTACACTCATTTCTCCTAAATAGTGTGTTACCTAGAGATTAATTACACTCATTTTTCCTAAATAGTGTGTTACCTAGAGATTATTTACACTCATTTTTCCTAAATAGTGTGTTTCCTAGAGATTAATTACACTCATTTTTCCTAAATAGTGTGTTTTCCTAGAGATTAATTACACTCATTTTACCTAAATAGTGTGTTTTCTAAAGATTAATTACACTCATTTTTCCTAAATAGTGTGTTACCTAGAGATTAATTACACTCATTTTTCCTAAATAGTGTGTTTTCAATAGATTAATTACACTCACCTTTTCTAAATAGTGTGTTTCCTAGAGATTAATTACACTCATTTCTCCTAAATAGTGTGTTACCTAGAGATTAATTACACTCATTTTTCTAAATAGTGTGTTACCTAGAGATTATTTACACTCATTTTTCCTAAATAGTGTGTTTCCTAGAGATTAATTACACTCATTTTTCCTAAATAGTGTGTTTTCCTAGAGATTAATTTCACTCATTTTACCTAAATAGTGTGTTTACTATAGATTAAGTAAACTCATTCTATCTAACTTTTTATAGGTTAATTTCACTCTTTCCTTCGAACTATTCTTTTTCCTTTAAGTTCATTATTTTCGTATAGAAAAATTACACTAATTTTTTTTTGAGTAGCCTTTTTTCTACAGATTAATTACATTCATTACTTTTAAGTTGTCTGTTTTCCATAGAAAAATTACCCTCTTTCATTCTAATTACTCTATTTCTTGTAGATTAATTACATTTATTCCTTCTAACTGGCCTCCTTTCTATAGATTAATTACACTCATTTCTCCTAAATAGTGTGTTACCTAGAGATTAATTACACTGATTTTTCCTAAATAGTGTGTTACCTAGAGATTAATTACACTCATTTTTCCTAAATAGTGTGTTTCCTAGAGATTAATTACACTCATTTTTCCTAAATAGTGTGTTTCCTATAGATTAATTACACTCATTTTTCCTAAATAGTGTGTTTCCTAGAGATTAATTACACTCATTTTTCCTAAATAGTGTGTTTTCAATAGATTAATTACACTCACTTTTTCTAAATAGTGTGTTACCTAGAGATTATTTACACTCATTTCTTCTAAATAGTGTGTTTCCTACAGATTAATTACACTCATCATTTTTCCTAAATAGTGTTTTCCTAGAGATTAATTACACTCATTTTTCCTAAATAGTGTGTTTCCTAGAGATTAATTACACTCATTTTTCCTAAATAGTGTGTTTCCTAGAGATTAATTACACTCATTTTTCCTAAATAGTGTGTTTCCTAGAGATTAATTACACTCATTTTTCCTAAATAGTGTGTTTCCTAGAGATTAATTACACTCATTTTTCCTAAATAGTGTGTTTCCTAGAGATTAATTACACTCATTTTTCCTAAATAGTGTGTTTTCAATAGATTAATTACACTCATTTTTCTAAATAGTGTGTTTCCTAGAGATTAATTACACTCATTTTTCCTAAATAGTGTGTTTTCCTAGAGATTAATTTCACTCATTTTTCCTAAATAGTGTGTTTCCTAGAGATTAATTACACTCATTTTTCCTAAATAGTGTGTTTCCTAGAGATTAATTACACTCATTTTTCCTAAATAGTGTGTTTTCCTAGAGATTAATTACACTCATTTTTCCTAAATAGTGTGTTTCCTAGAGATTAATTACACTCATTTTTTTCCTAAATAGTGTTTTTTCTAAATAGTGTGTTTCCTAGAGATTAATTACACTCATTTTTTTTCTAAATAGTGTGTTTTCTAGAGATTAATTACACTCATTTTTCCTAAATAGTGTGTTTCCTAGAGATTAATTACACTCATTTTTCCTAAATAGTGTGTTTCCTAGAGATTAATTACACTCATTTTTCCTAAATAGTGTGTTTCCTAGAGATTAATTACACTCATTTTTCCTAAATAGTGTGTTTCCTAGAGATTAATTACACTCATTTTTCCTAAATAGTGTGTTTCCTAGAGATTAATTACACTCATTTTTCCTAAATAGTGTGTTTCCTAGAGATTAATTACACTCATTTTTCCTAAATAGTGTGTTTCCTAGAGATTAATTACACTCATTTTTCCTAAATAGTGTGTTTCCTAGAGATTAATTACACTCATTTTTCTCCTAAATAATTACACTCATTTTTCCTAAATAGTGTGTTTCCTAGAGATTAATTACACTCATTTTTCCTAAATAGATTAATTACACTCATTTTTCCTAAATAGTGTGTTTCCTAGAGATTAATTACACTCATTTTTCCTAAATAGTGTGTTTCCTAGAGATTAATTACACTCATTTTTCCTAAATAGTGTGTTTCCTAGAGATTAATTACACTCATTTTTCCTAAATAGTGTGTTTCCTAGAGATTAATTACACTCATTTTTCCTAAATAGTGTGTTTCCTAGAGATTAATTACACTCATTTTTCCTAAATAGTGTGTTTCCTAGAGATTAATTACACTCATTTTTCCTAAATAGTGTGTTTCCTAGAGATTAATTACACTCATTTTTCCTAAATAGTGTGTTTCCTAGAGATTAATTACACTAAATAGTGTGTTTCCATTTAATTACACTATTTTTCCTAATAGTGTGTTTCCACTAGAGATTAATTACACTCATTTTTCCTAAATAGTGTGTTTTCCTAGAGATTAATTACACTCATTTTTCTAAATAGTGTGTTTCCTAGAGATTAATTACACTCATTTTTCCTAAATAGTGTGTTTCCTAGAGATTAATTACACTCATTTTTCCTAAATAGTGTGTTTCCTAGAGATTAATTACACTCATTTTTCTAAATAGTGTGTTTCCTAGAGATTAATTACACTCATTTTTCTAAATAGTGTGTTTCCTAGAGATTAATTACACTCATTTTTCCTAAATAGTGTGTTTCCTAGAGATTAATTACACTCATTTTTCCTAAATAGTGTGTTTCCTAGAGATTAATTACACTCATTTTTCCTAAATAGTGTGTTTTCCTAGAGATTAATTACACTCATTTTTCCTAAATAGTGTGTTTCCTAGAGATTAATTACACTCATTTTTCCTAAATAGTGTGTTTTCTAGAGATTAATTACACTCATTTTTCTAAATAGTGTGTTTTCTAGAGATTAATTACACTCATTTTTCCTAAATAGTGTGTTTCCTAGAGATTAATTACACTCATTTTTCCTAAATAGTGTGTTTCCTAAGATTAATTACACTCATTTTTCCTAAATAGTGTGTTTCCTAGAGATTAATTACACTCATTTTTCCTAAATAGTGTGTTTCCTAGAGATTAATTACACTCATTTTTCCTAAATAGTGTGTTTCCTAGAGATTAATTACACTCATTTTCCTAAATAGTAATTACACACTCATTTTTCCTAAATAGTGTGTTTCCTAGAGATTAATTACACTCATTTTTCCTAAATAGTGTGTTTCCTAGAGATTAATTACACTCATTTTTCCTAAATAGTGTGTTTCCTAGAGATTAATTACACTCATTTTTCCTAAATAGTGTGTTTCCTAGAGATTAATTACACTCATTTTTCCTAAATAGTGTGTTTCCTAGAGATTAATTACACTCATTTTTCCTAAATAGTGTGTTTCCTAGAGATTAATTACACTCATTTTTCCTAAATAGTGTGTTTCCTAGAGATTAATTACACTCATTTTTCCTAAATAGTGTGTTTCCTAGAGATTAATTACACTCATTTTTCCTAAATAGTGTGTTTCCTAGAGATTAATTACACTCATTTTTCCTAAATAGTGTGTTTCCTAGAGATTAATTACACTCATTTTTCCTAAATAGTGTGTTTTCCTAGAGATTAATTACACTCATTTTTCCTAAATAGTGTGTTTCCTAGAGATTAATTACACTCATTTTTCCTAAATAGTGTGTTTTCCTAGAGATTAATTACACTCATTTTTCCTAAATAGTGTGTTTCCTAGAGATTAATTACACTCATTTTTCCTAAATAGTGTGTTTCCTAGAGATTAATTACACTCATTTTTCCTAAATAGTGTGTTTTCCTAGAGATTAATTACACTCATTTTTCCTAAATAGTGTGTTTCCTAGAGATTAATTACACTCATTTTTCCTAAATAGTGTGTTTCCTAGAGATTAATTACACTCATTTTTCCTAAATAGTGTGTTTAATTACAGATTAATTACACTCATTTTTTCCTTCCTAAGATTAATTACAGTGTTTTCCTAGAGATTAATTACACTCATTTTTCTAAATAGTGTGTTTCCTAGAGATTAATTACACTCATTTTTCCTAAATAGTGTGTTTCCTAGAGATTAATTACACTCATTTTTCCTAAATAGTGTGTTTCCTAGAGATTAATTACACTCATTTTTCCTAAATAGTGTGTTTCCTAGAGATTAATTACACTCATTTTTCCTAAATAGTGTGTTTCCTAGAGATTAATTACACTCATTTTCCTAAATAGTGTGTTTCCTAGAGATTAATTACACTCATTTTTCCTAAATAGTGTGTTTCCTAGAGATTAATTACACTCATTTTTCCTAAATAGTGTGTTTCCTAGAGATTAATTACACTCATTTTTCCTAAATAGTGTGTTTCCTAGAGATTAATTACACTCATTTTTCCTAAATAGTGTGTTTCCTAGAGATTAATTACACTCATTTTTCTAAATAGTGTGTTTCCTAGAGATTAATTACACTCATTTTTCCTAAATAGTGTGTTTCCTAGAGATTAATTACACTCATTTTTCCTAAATAGTGTGTTTCCTAGAGATTAATTACACTCATTTTTCCTAAATAGTGTGTTTCCTAGAGATTAATTACACTCATTTTTCCTAAATAGTGTGTTTCCTAGAGATTAATTACACTCATTTTTCTAAATAGTGTGTTTCCTAGAGATTAATTACACTCATTTTTCCTAAATAGTGTGTTTCCTAGAGATTAATTACACTCATTTTTCCTAAATAGTGTGTTTCCTAGAGATTAATTACACTCATTTTTCCTAAATAGTGTGTTTCCTAGAGATTAATTACACTCATTTTTCCTAAATAGTGTGTTTCCTAGAGATTAATTACACTCATTTTTCCTAAATAGTGTGTTTCCTAGAGATTAATTACACTCATTTTTCCTAAATAGTGTGTTTCCTAGAGATTAATTACACTCATTTTTCCTAAATAGTGTGTTTCCTAGAGATTAATTACACTCATTTTTCCTAAATAGTGTGTTTCCTAGAGATTAATTACACTCATTTTTCCTAAATAGTGTGTTTCCTAGAGATTAATTACACTCATTTTTCCTAAATAGTGTGTTTCCTAGAGATTAATTACACTCATTTTTCCTAAATAGTGTGTTTCCTAGAGATTAATTACACTCATTTTTCCTAAATAGTGTGTTTAGAGATTAATTACCTAGAGATTAATTACACTCATTTTTCCTAAATAGTGTGTTTCCTAGAGATTAATTACACTCATTTTTCCTAAATAGTGTGTTTCCTAGAGATTAATTACACTCATTTTTCCTAAATAGTGTGTTTCCTAGAGATTAATTACACTCATTTTTCCTAAATAGTGTGTTTCCTAGAGATTAATTACACTCATTTTTCCTAAATAGTGTGTTTCCTAGAGATTAATTACACTCATTTTTCCTAAATAGTGTGTTTCCTAGAGATTAATTACACTAATTTTTCCCAAATAGTGTGTTTCCTAGAGATTAATTACACTCATTTTTCCTAAATAGTGTGTTTCCTACAGATTAATTATACTCATTTTTCCTAAATAGTGTGTTTTTCTAGAGATTAATTACACTCATTTTTCCTAAATAGTGTGTTTCCTAGAGATTAATTACACTCATCTTTTCTAAATAGTGTGTTTCCTGGAGATTAATTACACTCATTTTTCCTAAATAGTGTGTTTCCTAGAGATTAATTACACTCATTTTTCCTAAATAGTGTGTTTCCTAGAGATTAATTACACTCATTTTTTCCTAGAGATTAATTACTAAAATAGTGTGTTTCCTAGAGATTAATTACACTCATTTTTCCTAAATAGTGTGTTTCCTAGAGATTAATTACACTCATTTTTCCTAAATAGTGTGTTTTCTAGAGATTAATTACACTCATTTTTCCTAAATAGTGTGTTTCCTACATATTAATTACACTCATTTTTCCTAAATAGTGTGTTTTCTAGAGATTAATTACACTCATTTTCCTAAATAGTGTGTTTCCTAGAGATTAATTACACTCATTTCTCCTAAATAGTGTGTTACCTAGAGATTAATTACACTCATTTTTCTAAATAGTGTGTTACCTAGAGATTAATTACACTCATTTTTCCTAAATAGTGTGTTTCCTAGAGATTAATTACACTCATTTTTCCTAAATAGTGTGTTTTCCTAGAGATTAATTACACTCATTTTTCCTAAATAGTGTGTTTACTATAGATTAAGTAAACTCATTCTATCTAACTTTTTTATAGGTTAATTACACTCTTTCCTTCGAACTATTCTTTTTCCTTTAAGTTCATTATTTTCGTATAGAACAATTACACTAATTTCTTTTTGAGTAGCCTTTTTTCTATAGATTAATTACACTCATTACTTTTAAGTTGTCTGTTTTCCATAGAAAAATTACCCTCTTTCATTCTAATTACTCTATTTCTTGTAGATTAATTACATTTATTCCTTCTAACTGGCCTCCTTTCTATAGATTAATTACACTCATTTCTCCTAAATAGTGTGTTACCTAGAGATTAATTACACTGATTTTTCCTAAATAGTGTGTTACCTAGAGATTAATTACACTCATTTTTCCTAAATAGTGTGTTTCCTAGAGATTAATTACACTCATTTTTCCTAAATAGTGTGTTTCCTAGAGATTAATTACACTCATTTTTCCTAAATAGTGTGTTTCCTAGAGATTAATTACACTCATTTTTCCTAAATAGTGTGTTTTCTATAGATTAATTACACTCATTTTTCTAAATAGTGTGTTACCTAGAGATTAATTACACTCATTTTTTCTAAATAGTGTGTTTCCTAGAGATTAATTACACTCATTTTTCCTAAATAGTGTGTTTCCTAGAGATTAATTACACTCATTTTTCCTAAATAGTGTGTTTCCTAGAGATTAATTACACTCATTTTTCCTAAATAGTGTGTTTCCTAGAGATTAATTACACTCATTTTTCCTAAATAGTGTGTTTCCTAGAGATTAATTACACTCATTTTTCCTAAATAGTGTGTTTTCCTAGAGATTAATTTCACTCATTTTTCCTAATTAGTGTGTTTCCTAGAGATTATTTACACTCTTTTTTCCTAAATAGTGTGTTTTATAAAGATTAATTACACTCATTTTTCCTAAATAGTGCGTTACCTAGAGATTAATTACACTCATTTTTCCTAAATAGTGTGTTTCCTAGAGATTAATTACACTCATTTTTCCTAAATAGTGTGTTTCCTAGAGATTAATTACACTAGAGATTAATTACACTCATTTTTCCTAAATAGTGTGTTTCCTAGAGATTAATTACACTCATTTTTCCTAAATAGTGTGTTTCCTAGAGATTAATTACACTCATTTTTCCTAAATAGTGTGTTTCCTAGAGATTAATTACACTCATTTTTCCTAAATAGTGTGTTTCCTAGAGATTAATTACACTCATTTTTCCTAAATAGTGTGTTACCTAGAGATTAATTACACTCATTTTTCCTAAATAGTGTGTTTCCTATTAATTACACTCATTTTTCCTAAATAGTGTGTTTCCTAGAGATTAATTACACTCATTTTTCCTAAATAGTGTGTTTTCCTAGAGATTAATTACACTCATTTTTCCTAAATAGTGTGTTTCCTGGAGATTAATTACACTCATTTTCCTAAATAGTGTGTTTTCTAGAGATTAATTACACTCATTTCTCCTAAATAGTGTGTTACCTAGAGATTAATTACACTCATTTTTTTTAAATAGTGTGTTTCCTAGAGATTAATTACACTCATTTTTCCTAAATAGTGTGTTTTCCTAGAGATTAATTACACTCATTTTTCCTAAATAGTGTGTTTACTATAGATTAATTAAACTCATTCTATCTAACTTTTATAGGTTAATTACACTCTTTCCTTCGAACTATTCTTTTCCTTTAAGTTCATTATTTTCGTATAGAACAATTACACTAATTTCTTTTGAGTAGTGTTTTTTTCTATAGATTAATTACACTCATTACTTTTAAGTTGTCTGTTTTCCATAGAAAAATTACCCTCTTTCATTCTAATTACTCTATTTCTTGTAGATTAATTACATTTATTCCTTCTAACTGGCCTCCTTTCTATAGATTAATTACACTCATTTCTCCTAAATAGTGTGTTTTCCTAGAGATTAATTTCACTCATTTTACCTAAATAGTGTGTTTCCTATAGATTAATTACACTCATTTTTCCTAAATAGTGTGTTTCCTAGAGATTAATTACACTCATTTTTCCTAAATAGTGTGTTTCCTAGAGATTAATTACACTCATTTTTCCTAAATAGTGTGTTTCCTAGAGATTAATTACACTCATTTTTCTAAATAGTGTGTTTTCCTAGAGATTAATTACACTCATTTTTCTAAATAGTGTGTTTCCTAGAGATTAATTACACTCATTTTTCCTAAATAGTGTGTTTCCTAGAGATTAATTACACTCATTTTTCCTAAATAGTGTGTTTCCTAGAGATTAATTACACTCATTTTTCCTAAATAGTGTGTTTCCTAGAGATTAATTACACTCATTTTTCCTAAATAGTGTGTTTCCTAGAGATTAATTACACTCATTTTTCCTAAATAGTGTGTTTCCTAGAGATTAATTACACTCATTTTTCCTAAATAGTGTGTTTCCTAGAGATTAATTACACTCATTTTTCCTAAATAGTGTGTTTCCTAGAGATTAATTACACTCATTTTTCCTAAATAGTGTGTTTCCTAGAGATTAATTACACTCATTTTTCTAAATAGTGTGTTTCCTAGAGATTAATTACACTCATTTTTCCTAAATAGTGTGTTTCCTAGAGATTAATTACACTCATTTTTCCTAAATAGTGTGTTTCCTAGAGATTAATTACACTCATTTTTCCTAAATAGTGTGTTTCCTAGAGATTAATTACACTCATTTTTCCTAAATAGTGTGTTTTCCTAGAGATTAATTACACTCATTTTTCCTAAATAGTGTGTTTCCTAGAGATTAATTACACTCATTTTTCCTAAATAGTGTGTTTCCTAGAGATTAATTACACTCATTTTTCCTAAATAGTGTGTTTCCTAGAGATTAATTACACTCA